>NW_007727677.1:92572-104672 GCF_000696425.1 Galeopterus variegatus
ATCCACATGCAAGGACATTTTCTTATATAGGCCCAGAATGCTGAAAAAGAGAGAATGTGAAAGTTCTTTTTGATTTGAACAAGCAGCTTCTGTACTGTCCATGGGGATTAATTACAGACTTCCCATATTTCCAAATATTCTCAAATCTATTTAAATAGTGAGATTCAGAGCTGACTGAAAAATGGCAAGTTGATCAAAAGTCCAAAAAAATTATTCGGTCTCGCTTAATACTCACTTGTGTCAGGCTTACATCCATGCTTTTGGTGCAAATATCCAGAGCAAGGTAAATTCCTGTGATCTTTGGGTAGCATTGCCGATGTCATGAAGTCACGGTCTCTGTCTCTTCTCCAGGGACATCCTAGTATGTGGCTATACCAAAGCTTTTAAAATATATTCTTTTGTTCTTTAGTACCACATTGGCTACCTCTTTACACTTCCAGATAACCCCTGGGAGTGGGAAGGTAATAATAAAAAATAGCTAACATCATTGATTACTTACACTGTCCTAATTACTCTTATGCATTATCTCAATTAATCCCTGCAACAGTGCTATGGGGTTCATGCTATGGTTATCACCATTGTACAAATGGCAAAATTAAGGCACAGATAGGTTAAACAATCTATTCAAGGTCATGACCAGGGTAGAGGTGGGTTTCAACCTCAGGCAGTTTGCTTAGCCTCTGTGCTGCACCAGCACCTTATACTGAATCCTATGGAATGTTCTACTGAAATGGCTCTTACGTTGCTGTTGTTTTGTGCAGCTACCACTTTTTAAGTGCTTTACTATGCTTCATGAATGATGCTGAACACTTTAATTATCTCATTAGCTGATGTAAATCTTTAGACATTACAGCGCTGTTACAAAATAAGAAACTGAGTTTCAAAGAACTTTAACAGCACAGAATAGGTGTCATAAGTAATATAACTGGTATTTTAGCCCAAACCTGCTTGAATCCTACATCTCATGTTCTTTCAACAATGTTACAGTACTTCTCCATGATCCTTCTCATGATATTTTCCTACCCATGATATTTTCTGTTACAGGCTGTGTCATTAGAGTCTAACTTACTTCTTTCTAGCTCTGGTTATGAGAAGATTCCAGCTGTTCTCCCAGATCTTACAAACATCGAGGCAGATCCCAAAGCCAAACTCTGGTGCTATTTTTATTTTTATTGAAGTCAGGCAAATCAGTCCACCTGACACAGCCACCATTTGGGCTTCACAAGAAAAGGATTTATGCAAACATTAGAATTGGAATGAGTAGAGGCCTTCACTCATGAACGAGTCTTTATACATTGCTGTGCAGGCCTGTTACATTACCAGTTGATTCTTGTGAGAGAGAGGGGGACAATTTGATACCTGGGTGCTTGTTAAAGGGTTAGATTTCTATTTAAAGTGCATTAAAAATAGAATGTATTTTGCATTTGTGAAATGTTCTGTTAAAATTGAAAACAAACCACTTAAAAGAATTACAATAGTGCACAAATGTGACCTTTTAGACTGAGAATTCAGGGGCAAAAAAATCCTACTTTGTGACACCATGGCTTCACATTGTCTTTCCTTATGCCAGTTGCTACAGCAAAGATTGGAAAAGGACAGAATCCTTCAGACTGAGAATTCAGGGGCAAAAAAATCCTACTTTGTGACACCATGGCTTCACATTGTCTTTTCTTATGCCAGTTGCTACAGCAAAGATTGGAAAAGGACAGAATCCTTCCTTTCATGGTTCTTATGAAGGAACCAGGCTTATCGATAGTGGGCTATCTTACGCAAAATAAGAAGCCTACCCAATAAATAATAAGTAAGTGACTAGAAAAGCTCTTTTAGCCAAAAAGCATTCTGCCAGCACAAGGAAGGTAGAAATCTTAAGCATACTTGTATATCCCAAAGCCGTTTAAAAAAAATAACCAACAATCTCTGTGTTCTCAGTTAAATTTTTCTAGAGGAATCAAAGAAAGATAGCAGAAGTGTAAGCTGCCTTTCTGCAATAGGAAGCATCCATGAAGCTAAGCTAAAACAAGCGTGCTTTATTCACCATGGTGGAAAGACGCTTTTTGTTTTAGAAGCCTGGCAGTATCTGTTGTCACAATATCATAGTAACTGCCTCATCTTACTGGCTATGTTTTCCTTTTTCTATGGTTCTGTAGCCTGAAATTGTCACTTTATTTGGCTAACTGCTAAATCGCAAGCAATAAAGGAGCTGGTTGTTATTTTAATTATACTAATAAGAGAAGTATGAGAGGGAAATTCATGTTTCACTCTATTTGCCTTACATTTTTGGATTGGGTGTTCTGATTTATAGTGTGACTTATGCTGCTTCAAGACTCAGATCTAAATTATTAAGTCAGTTTTCAGCTTCAACAAATCCTCTCTGGGTCCTGCTGTGTTTCCCTTAATGGCAAGGACTGGTGGATTCCATCTGTAAGGAAGCATGTTTTGCATATGAACTAACATAAGGCAGAGACAGTGCAGAAAAGACCTGCAATTCAACAATTCCTTTTCCTTTTGTGTGTGATTATTTTTTGTTTCTTTTAAATACAGAGAGTGAAATTCATCAAGTGATTCAGAAAGAAATCTTTTTTATTGTGAAATTGGAAGAATCATTATTTGATGTTTTGTATGCATATACTTGAAAGCAAAATGCCATTGCTTAATGTAAACGTAATAGCAGGCTTTAAGATCGGGACTAATCTTGCTTAGATACGTATCCTTAAGAAACAGTAGGTTTCTTGAGCTATCAAGTTATACAACACCCTTTAGTCTTTTGTTCTAGGTTTGTTAAGATCGGGACTAATCTTGCTTAGATACGTATCCTTAAGAAACAGTAGGTTTCTTGAGCTGTCAAGTTATACAACACCCTTTACTCTTTTGTTCTAGGTTTATTTAGCCTGATGTGAACATTAGTTCATCCTGGCTGGAGGAGAGTCCACTGAGAATACATAAGTATTTCAATTTTACCTCAAATTAAAATGAGGGAGGAAATCAAACTTCCATTGGAAAAAAACTGAGTTATTGTTCTTTATATTGGCCCAAAGGTAAAACAATATTCTCTTTATATTTTGTTTCTCTAAACTGGATTTAATCTTTCTTCCACTGGGCAGAGTAACAAAAACAGTAATAACTTACTGCCACCTACAGATGGGAGATATGTGTTTGAAAATGTCTGCTGGTAGCAAGAAAGATGAACCTGGAGTTCACAGTAAAGACCCACAGCTCAGAGAACATAGATATTAGAGATGTTCTATGTGAGAAGCAAATACTTCCCTACCATCAGTAATTAGATTGTGCTTGTTGTTTATCAGATTTAAATAAAACTAGTGCTCCTGAAAAAGCAAATTCTCCAATACTACATTCAAGCCATTTTCTTCTCATAAAAGCTTTTTTCTAATGGCAGTAAGTTGTCAGTTCCTACTGTCTGAGTTTCAGGGAGAGGAAGAAAACCCATAATCTGTGACAAGCCTTGTGCCAACCAATATTTGCAGGACGCTCTCACCTCACCCAGAGGCGGTAATGCTGCCTCTCGGCCCTGTAAGCAAGCCGCACTAGCAGCATAAACAATGCCATTTTTGTGTTATTTTTCTTGCAGCCACATACCAGCAATTTTTCTTGGCTCGTATCTGAAGCGTATCAGATCCTTCTCCCATGTTTCTCAGTGGGCATTAACGGGACGTTTCTTTTCTCCTTGTATATTCTTGCACTTATTTTTCAGTCCACTTACTCCTTCATTTCCTTTTATAAAATAAAAGAGCTCATATGACTCTGCTATACCTCTTGGTGTTCTTCCTTTTTCAAACAAGTGTTTACAGGAGTCCACCCTCTATCTGTGGAGATAAGTTCCAAGGCTCCCGGTGGTTGCCTGAAACCACAGATAGTACCAGGCCCTACATATACTGTACTTTTCCTGTATATGCACACCTATGATAAAGTTCAATTTATAAATTAGGCACAGTAAGAGATTAACAGCAACTAACAATAAGATAGAACAACATAACAATATACTGTAATATAAAAGGTAAGTAAATGTGGTCTCTCTCTCTCAAAATATCTTTTTGTACTCTACTAACCCTTCTTGTGATCTAACTAAAACAGCTACTAAATAACTAAGGAGTGGGCAGTGTATAAAGTGTGCATACACTGGACAAAGGGATGATTCATGTCCCGAGCAGGAGGGGGACTACTCAGAGTGACGTGCAATTTAAAACATATGAATTATTTATTTCTGTAATTTACCATTTAAAATTTTCAGACTGCAGTTTACCATGGGTAACTGAAACTATGAAACATGAAACTTTGGCTAATGGGCGACTACTATATTACATTTTTCCAAGTCTAAAACATTGATTTGGAAATAATAAACAAGGACTTTTTTTAGATTGTATTTTATTTTTACTAACCAATGTATAAACGAGGATACAGGGAGATGGCTTTGAAGAGACATTGGAGATCGCTATGGCCTTAATGTTGGTGTCCCCCCAAAATTTACATGTTGGAATCTAAAATCCAATGTGATAGTATTAAGATGTGGACTTTTTAGGAAGTGATTAGGTCATGAGGGCTCTGCCCTTATGAATGGGATTAGTGGCCTTACCTTGTAAGAGAGGCTTTGGAAAGCCTATTTGCCCCATCCACCATCTTTGAAGCAGAAAGCAAGCCCTCATGAGACAGACACTCTGCTGGCACCCTGATCTTGAACTTTGCAGATTCTAGACTATATGTAATAAATTTCTGTTGTTTATAAATTCATCAGTCTAAGCTATTTTGTCGTAGCAGCAGGAACAGACTAAGACAGAGATTATCTAAGAAAAGGTAAAAGACAATGGCTCAGAAGAGAATCACACACAACTAGTTGGCTGAATTTGGACAAAGCTATTTAATTTCCTGGTTAGATTTTTCTCTCCTGTAAAATGGGAATGACAACAGTACATGCTTCATAGAGCTGCTACCTGGATTAAATGAGTTAGTATATCTAAACTGCTCAACACAGTGTTGGATACATGGAAAGCATCCAATAAATGTAAGCTATAATTTGCATGAATATCTAATCCAAACCAACAAAACTGATGCTGAGAGATGCAATTTTTTGCCTTACCCCATGCTCACAATATGAATATGCATAAGCTTGATAAAGAATATCCTGGTAACAAAATTTTAAAATTAAATTTTTTAACATTCAATTGCCCTTTTCTTAAGCCATTGTAATACTATTTGTATACACCTACAATTTAAAATTAAGGCATATTATGTGCAAAACACCATTGTAAGACATTTATCTTCATCGTATCTACCTAACAATCCTATAGTAAAAGCTAGAGTTTAAGAGACTAATAAAGCCTGGAAAAGTTGGCCATGGCTTTATCTCTGTTTAAGAAAAACTATGAAAGGTCTTTCTTCTCTTTGAAACATTAATGTTCCTCCGACCTACTCCTAAGACCTCTTTTCCTTATGTCCTATTTCTCTTCATAGATGATCCTGTCTGTTCCTAAAAATTCAACTGCCATTTATCTGCTTGTAATACCCATTTCTATGACTCTTATTGTGTAAGCCAACTGCCAACTTCAGTAGGATGGATCAAAGGCAAATACCCAGTCTTCTCTCTGCAATGGATAGCAGCACCATCTTCTCAGAAGTCTAAGAGTTATCCTGGGTCCTCTCTCTTTCTCCCCTTCTTCCCACTGCAACTCAATAGTAAATACATTTCATTCGACATTCATAATAAATCAAAAGTCCACACTCTCTTCTCTACCACCACTGCCAGGAACCAAGTCCAGGTACCATCGTCTCTTACCTCAGCCACTGCAACAGCTCCTAAGTGGTCTCCCTGGCTCCCAACTTGCCCCCTACCATGCATTCTTTGTTGAAGCAGCTTAAACAGTCTTTTTAAACTGCAGTTTAGATAACAGTCCCTCTCCTTTTTAACACTCTTAAATGGCTTCCAAATGCACTTACAATCAACTGCAAACTCTTTTTCCTGTCCTGCAAGGCCCTGTATGGTCTACCTGTCAAAATCTCCAATAGCGCTTTATATCAACTCCTCTTGCTCACTATGGCTATTTGACAGTCTCTACAGAAGGCAATTCATGACCACCTCAGAAGCACCATTGCACTTGCTGTTTCCTGTGCCTGCAATAGGCTTCACAATAGCTCCTCCAGTAGGAGGGTCCTCCTCTTTGTTAAATTTCAGTTTGGAAATCGTCTTCTTAATGAAGCTCTTCAAGAATCCTATTTTAATCTGTTTCTACTGCTGTAACAAAATACCTGAGCCTGGTTAATTTGTAAACAATAGAAACTTATTTCTTACAGTTCTTGAGGCTGAAAAGTCCAAAATCAAGGTGCTAGTGTTTGGTATCTGGTGAAGGCCTTCTTGCTACATTCTCATATAGCAGAAGATAGAGAAAGATAAAAGGACTTAGCTAGATCCCTCCAGCCATTTTATAAGGCACCAATCTCATCCATAAGGGCAGAGCCTTCATGGCCTAATCACTTCTTAAAGGCTTCACCCTTAATATTGTTGCATTGGGGATTAAGTTTCAAAATAAATTTTGGAGGGGACACAAATATTCAAACTGTAACCAACCCCATCTAACATAAGCTCACTTCCCCAACTATGACCATTATTCCCTCCCTTCAACAGACTTTCCTCCTCTATGGTTTACTTCACAATCTGTATCTATATTATGATTTCTTTTCTTACTTGTTGAGTGTACATCTCTTCTAGTAGACTGCTAGCTCAGTGGAGATGGAATCACACCTGTTTCATTCCAATTTATTCTCAACACATAACATAGGCTTGAAGTGCTATCGATGAATATTTGTCATCACTCAATGAATATTTGTTGGCTGAATAAATGAATGAATTATATTAGTTGATTGTGACCATAGATTTGATTCTCCACATTAACACATTAACTTGGCTTTTAGCCATGGTCATAGACTATATCATTAGATCTACAAACATCTTGGAAAGCCTTGTGCTTGACTTAAGGAAAAACAAGCAAAAAGATAAGTGTGGGTCAATTCAAAGTCTCTGCTAATTGAAAATCACAACCTAAAGTTATGTCTCTCAATGAGTTGCACTGAATTCTTTCTCCATATGTCATATTAGATTTTATGGCAAATACAAGTTGTGAAGACGATGGCCTTCAACTGACTTTGTCTCTTTATTAAAAACAGGACTTTTGATAGAATGTTTGTGCAGTAACTCTAGCTTTCATAGATTTACTTTGTCAAGAGCTCAGGAATTTTTGCATCAGAGAGAGCAATACTCTAGTGTTGCTGGTTGCTTTTCTTCCAGAGATTATCACCACTTATAAGACATACCTTATGTTTTCACAAATGTAAAAATTCCTTTAATATCATATGGAATGATGATTGCTTAGATTATGCCTTAGAGAAAGTACTTAAGAATATTTTAAGTGGGAGCATAATATGTATAGTATGCACACAAGATTTTTTTTAATTTTTAGACATTTCTAGCATTAAAAAATTGTGAAACTTATACTTTCTAATAAAGAATTTTAATTCACTGAACCTTCAGAAGTAGCTTTGCATATAGCATGCAGTCTTCATCCTGTCAGCAAACATCTATTGAGCTCCTACTATTTAATAAAAGAAAAATATAACTGATCCTCATTATTCATGTGTTTCAATTTGCAAATTCATCTGCTGAATAAAATTTATTTGTAACCCCCAAATCAATACTGGAAGCACTTTTGTAGTCATTTGAGGTCATTTACAGATATGTGCAGAGTGGCAAGAAATATGAGTCACAAATTTCTCAGCGAGCTCCCAGCTGAGACCAAACAAGTTGACACTGCCTTTTTGTTTCAACTCTCATACTATGAACAACTGTGCTTTTTTTCAGTCTATTTAGTGTAACATTTTTTTGCCTTTTTTCTTTTTGTTGGTGATTTCACTGTTTAAAATGACTCACAAGTGTAATGCTGAAATGCTGTGTAGCATTCCTAATTGCAAGAAGACAGTGATGTGCCTTGCAGAGAAAATTCATGTGCTAGATAAGCTTCATTCCGTCATGAGTTATATATATATATATATTTTTTTTTTTTTTTCCTGACCGGTAAGGGGATCACAACCCTTGGCATAGTGTGGTCTGCACCACGCTCAGCCAGTGAGTGCACCAGCCATCCCTATATGGTATCCGAACCCACGGCCTCGGCGCTACCAGTGCCGCACTCTCCCAAGTGAGCCACGAAGCTGGCCCATGAGTTATATATTTTTTATTTTAATTTATCAATATACAATGTAGTTGATTTTTGTGTCCCTTTACCAATTCCTCTTTCCCCCTTCCATCTCTGCCCCCCACCATCAACATCATATCTGTTCACTATCATCAGATGAGTGGATAAGGAAAATGAGGCATGAATTATATTGCTGTTGGCCATGAGTTCAGTGTTAATGGATCAACAATATGGTACATCCAGAAAAACAAAGGGTAAATTCATCAATCTGTACATGAGGACCCTCCAGAAAATGCTAAAGTAACATCTATAGTATGTGATGAAGCTTTGGAAATGATGGAGAAGTGACTACATTTGTGGATTCGTGAAATGATGATTAATAAAAAAAAGCATAGAGCAGAGTATTGTTGTAAGGTTGAAAGCCAAAAAAATTTACAATCACATTATCCAGGGTCAGGAAAAGGTTAAATTCTTCTCATCTAGTGTTGGTTGAGGCACATTTCAAAAGGCAATAAGTATGGAAAATGTTAAACTTGCAGGCAAATCAAGTTTTATAGACCAGGAGGCTATTTTACAATCACATTATCCAGGGTCAGGAAAAGGTTAAATTCTTCTCATCTAGTGTTGGTTGAAGCACATTTCAAAAGGCAATAAGTATGGAAAATGTTAAACTTGCAGGCAAATCAAGTTTTATAGACCAGGAGGCTATGGAAGATGGAAACGTTGATTAGCTTCATTTAACCATTCCATAATGTATACATATATCAAAACATCACATTGTGCCCCATAAATTTACACAATAATTATTTGTCAATTGAAAATAGTATATACATAAAAAAAAGAATTTTATAAATACCCACCAAGTGTTATATGGGAAAAGCATTATGTGGAAGAGCAGGTTTTCGATGCTGGTGAAACTGGTTTGTTTTACAAAGACATTGACAAATGAACCTACATACTGCAAATGATATTTTGACTGATGACAATGTTGTGACCAGAGGCCTGCAGGAACCTAACCCTGTATTTCTCCTAAGAGCAATAGTTCCATATTCGCTAATTTAGTGTTTGCACTAACTTTATAGAACATAATTCCTAGGAATAACAAGAATAACTATGTTTCTTACCTCAAGGAGGTCACGGTCTAGTGGATGAGAGGCATGTCAGCAATTATACAAATGACATCTACTATGCACACAATATATATTTGTCAAATGAATAAATGAGTGAATAAAAAGGGCAATGAAAGAAATATGTACAAGATATGAGCGATAGGAGGCACCTAACCTAGCCTGAGAACTAGGATTGAGAATATCTTCCTAGAGGAAAGTGCCACTGAATTAAATATTTACAGATAAAATAAGTTACCCAGGCAAAGAAAGGAGCTGCATGCACAAAAGTATGGAAAGAAGATGATCAAGAAAGTTTGAGAAATTCCAAGGAGATTAGCATGGCTAGAATACAGGATACTTGTAGGAGACTGGTAAGAGTTGAGACGGGCAAGGAGTCAGGGGCCAGAGTAGTAAGTTTAAATTTCATGCTAAAGGTAATGAGAAATAACAGAACACATAAAGCATACGCACTTCTCTTTTCTCCCTCATCTTTTCTCCCAACAGAACTGTGTCTTCATCTTTTCTCCCAACAGAACTGTGTCTACTTGTGTCTGATCTTAAAAGTGTCCATTGATGAGTCATTGATTATATTATAATATATATATAAATACTTATAAACACTACTTAAATGTCCAGATGCAGAAAGATCGCCTCATTAAACCAGCAAAAAACCTAAACCTAATAATTTGAACATTCTGCTCTGTTGTCCCTCTTTTGAAACTAAGTTAATAGATTGGTCTTAACTGAAAACTTGATTCAAATTAGTCTTTTTTATAAAAAGTGGTTCAGGAGAAAAGGAGAGAGAGAGAAAGGAAAAGGGAGGAAGAAAGGGAGAGAATGAAACAGAGTGGGATGGAGAGAGAGACGGAGAGAGATGTTTGTCTCAAAATGGAAAAATGGAAAATTGCTTCCTTCCAAGCTGTCTGATCAGCACCTTGCTGGGTAGTTACTTCCCTGTGGTGTCTGTCTCTGGCTTGCTACTGGAGGCAGGCATCAGTGTGGCTGACATTGTAAAGGGCAGCTACGTGATAGAGAAAAAGGCACTTGTCTCATATTTCTGAGAGACAAAGAAATGGAGAAGCATGTTCTCCTCCAGTGCACAAAAGGCAAAGATAAGTGCACATGCTATGAGGAAGCGATTGAGATTGAGAATTCATCTTTTGGGAAAAGAGAAAGGAAAAAGGCATATCCATCTTCACAATGGCAGCTTCTATAAAGAAATGACAGAGTACCAGTGTTCTATGCAGCCAAGTATGATTAATAATAAAAGAAAAATCCTGGAAGCTCTAAACCAATATAAAAGCAAGACCTTTTCCATTTTCTTTTAGTCTTTGGGCCGTGCATGTGTATTTAACATGTTTTAATCAAATGCTTGATGCATTTTTTGCATCATTTAGTTCAGTGCATTTTTACTCGTGAGTCATTAGTACTGCATTTAATACTCCATCTTAATAAAACCTCAGCAGAATGTAATGTGAGCAAAGAAAGCACTTTCAAATGAGCCTTCCTCATAAGACTCATTACTAAAAACCTTACTATATTGGCCTAAATAATGAATAGCATATGTCACGGCCCTCGGTATGAAACAGCTCTGTTTTCTCAACAATGATTTAATAGAAAAGAATCATTTAATCAATCTCATGAAACAAAAGAGCTAGACATAAAGCATACTTAAGGATAGATTACTGTCAGAGGGCACTTTTTCTGACTAATTGCTTATTATGCTATTATGACAATATTCCTGCTTGCTATATAAATATTTTGTCATTCTAAAGAGTTATATAAAATAATTTTCTATTTTTCATAAAAGTAGCTAACATTTTTTGAGCTTTTCTTAATGCATTTAATGCATTAGTTTGTTTAATTGTTCCAAAAGCTCTTTGAAATAAGAACTGTTTATTATCTCTACTTTTTTAATGAGAAAACTGAGATACAAAAAGACTGAATACTTTTGCCAAGGTCATATCAGCTAGAAAATTTGGGAGCTGGAATTTCAGTGCAGTTTAGCTCTACAGACAAGTTCTTTGCTACTAAAATATACTAATTTTATTGTGACATTTTGTTCAGACTCAATAAATTTTCTTTAAAAATTGTGTTGCAAAAAAATATATTATGTCATAACCCTCACCTTTCAAAACAAGGATTTCCAAAATCATGAATTTATATTTTATGATTTTAATAAAATATTACCTTTGGGGCATACTTGGTATTTCATCACAGACATTTTTATTCAGAATACATAAAGGCCTGTTGCTTTAAAGTTTTTTTAAAAGATATTTTGTTCTGGAAAACAGAAACTTCTTTCTGTCTCACATAGCCAGAAAAAAATGGTAACATATAAAACTAGACTATATTCAGGTTTTTACACAAAACTCTTTATTTAATTTAATATATTTTACTATGTTTACTATGTATTGAGGAGGTGTTTACTTGTACAAACCAGTTCACCTTACTTGGTGTGTCCACTAGAAAACAAACAAGCAAACACACAAAACATAACTAAAGACTTTTTACACAGTAAAGAGAGTAATGGGGGAAAAAAAAAAGATAAAGAGGACTTAATGAAAAGTAAATGAAATTACCAAGAAGAATGATTAGTATGATCAAACAAGCAAACACACAAAACATAACTAAAGACTTTTTACACAGTAAAGAGAGTAATGGGGAAAAAAAAAAAGATAAAGAGGACTTAATGAAAAGTAAATGAAATTACCAAGAAGAATGATTAGTATGACTTTATACCAGAAAAATCTAGGAATCATTAGCATGAGTTTATATATATAAAATATTTTTATT
>NW_007727677.1:105109-115244 GCF_000696425.1 Galeopterus variegatus
TTTATACCAGAAAAATCTAGGAATCATTAGCATGAGTTTATATATATAAAATATTTTTATTACTTAACAGAAACAAAACTCAATAAAGAACTATTATTCTTGAAGAATATTAACTTTTTAATTATTTAGTATGACAGCCATTCAGATAATTTGAACAGCTAGTCAGATTTATGGTATTATGTGAGGCATAAAATCATGCATAAAACCAAATCAATACAATAAGAAGTGACAAGTTGTGTGCAGAACATCTGAGTAATGGCTTTCCAATAAAAGCATCGAACTGGGCCTCTGAAGATCTGCATACAGGCCCAACTCTGCCACTTAAGACCTTGGACAGGTCTGTCAGAGCTCTGAGCATGAGTTTTCATTTGTAGAATTGGTGAGTGAAATAGGCATTTTATGGTTCCTTTCAATTGTGGAATTCTACATCTCTAGAGTTTACCTGCAGTTAAAGTTTGAATCATAAAGAGAACACTGAATGATAGGCAAAGCAGCAGACTCAAAGTCAAAGGCTTCAGGTTTTTTCCCTAGGTTCAGTTCTAAAGGGCAGTTGGGGCAAATATTTACAAAGCCACTATGATATGGTTATTGAAGCAGTGTTTATTCAGACAAAAAAGTTAACTTACTTGTGTCAATTCAAGAAGTTAGTTCAGACAAATACTTTGAACCAATCTGGTATGTAGAAGACTGAGAGACAAGGATTTCTCATGGTGCCTGTCCAGATACCGTCATGTGCCACAGAGTAATGTTTTGGTCAGTGATGGACTACATGTATGTGGTGGTCCATAAGATTGGAGTGGAGCTGAAAAATTCCTGTCACTTAGTGATGTTGTAGCCATCATAATGTGGTAACTCAACACATCACTCAGGTAGGAGCAATAGGCTATAGCATACAGCCTGGGTGTGTAGTAGGCTATGCCATCTGGGTTTGTGTAAGTACATTGTATGACGGTCACACCATGACAAGATCACCTAACAACCTATTTCTTAGAAAGTATCCCTGTTGTTAAGCAACACAGGACTGAACATCCAAATTTCTTCAAACAATTTCATTTCCTTTAGATTATTGACTACAAATTTGCACTTAACCCAATAATTATATTTGTTTGTAATGTACAATAGTTAAGACATCCAAATTTCTTCAAACAATTTCATTTCCTTTAGATTATTGACTACAAATTTGCACTTAAACCAATAATTATATTTGTTTGTAATGTACAATAGTTAAGCATGTGTTTTTGTGTATGTGTAGCAAAGAAATGGGGGATAGTTTAAAGTCAGATGAAGTTCTCCGAATCGCTTGCCATTGGCCTTCCTGAACTGGTAATCTTTACTTAGAACTACTTGCCTACATGGACAAATCACATCGTCATTAAAAAATTCATCAAAACAGTGATTTGCTTTCATATAACCAAAAATATGAGCCATTGACAATATATTTTTTACTAAGGTGATCATGCTTTTGATATTAAAAATCCTTATAGTATTCTTGAAAAATGCTGAATGGATATAAAATGTCCTCACTACAAACATCATAACTGTGAAGTAACACATATGTTAATTAACCAGATTTTATCATTCCACAATGTCTATGTACTTCAAAATATTGTGTCATACACAATAAATACGTATAATTTTATCTGTCAATTTTAAAAGATAGTTTAATTTTTTTTAACTTAGAAATTTAAAATTAAATAAATAAAATCCTTATAAATTAACTAGCAGTCTAAAGCATGTCATTCACTAACACAGCTTATAAAATGTACTGTCTCTGTGTTAAAGATACATTAAAGCAGGAATTCTTATGTTGCTCTCTCACTATATAACCAGGGACACATACGAAGCCCATTTTTGTCATAGGGGGCTAAGCACTAGATGCACCGCCTTGTAACTCGCTGTAAATTGCTTCCTCCCAGCTTTTTCTATTGCTTATTTGTTGAATTAGCCAGGATTACTTTGGCTGTAAGGGACACAAACTAGCTTAAACAAAAAAAAAGAAGTGGTTATCTCTTATTAGAAAGTCTAAGGCTTCAGGCAGGGTTGGGTTCTGTACTCTGCATCCCTCTCAGTCTTTATTTCTGCCTTTCTCTCTGGCTTTATTCTGCAGATTTTTTTGGTCCAAGCAGCTGGAAAAGAAAGCTGTTAGCATTCCAACTAGAGAGTCTTCACAGCATGTGGTCCAGGACAAAGAAAAAGCCTCTCTTTCTGAATCCACTTATCAAATGTTAAGGAAGCCTCTTATTGAATATTATTATAGCCAAGTAGATTTGATTGGCCAGCCTGGGATGGCACCCACACAAAGGAAGGAAAGTAGGTAGACAAAAACAATACATGCAGTCCATCCATGGACAGAATAGTGATTTGGTTGGGTCACTATCTGAAGAATACAGAATGCTGCAGAGAAATAAGAGCAATGCCCCCAAGAACTAACAGGGAAGAGCAACCTACCAAAACAGGATCAATACAAGCTTGAATTGCTTTAAATCTATTTTTTTAAAACAAAACACCATTTTGGTGTAATGCATAATTTAACTAAATCTGAACTTTAAAACTGAATTGTTTCAAATCACTTATAATCTGTTTGCATGTATCTTATCAAAAAACTTGCTTTAATGCATATTTATGATGTTCAGGCTCACAGACACACATAAATATATAACTTCCCAGATATCTTCATATTTTTGTGCAGAATCAGGTGAGGCAAAATATTCTCTGATTCTGACTCTGATGTAAACTACCTCACTTGGTATTTTTGCACTTGATGAAAATCAAACCAACCAACTCTGTGATTATAATAATTAAGTTCCAAATGTGTGGATAAAGCCATTAGTAGCTACCTAAGTAAATTAATTCTGAGTCTGCTATCATTTCTCCATTATTATTTAAAGATAATTTCACATTCTTGTCTTTCCATTGTTTTTGTTAGATGGTTCAAAAACTAATACATCCTGACTATTGCTATTATTTTTATATTCAATGGCATTAATTATGGAAAACAAAACATAAAAACTCCACTTTTAAAATTCTTCAGTCTAGAATAAACGTATTATGCTTTCTTTTAACCAAATTTTACTTTGAAACACTTTCCCTCTCCTACAAATACTGCATCTTATCCAACTGATATTTTTTTTTAATATAAAACACTAAAGAAAATAATACAGGTGGAGGGGATTTTTGTGCATCTCTATTATTCCTATGAAAATTTCGCAAACTTGGTATCCCTCTCAATCTCACTCCTCTAATATCTTTAAAGTGTAACTTTGAACGAGTAATTTTAGAGATGTTGAGCTTAAAAGGGCTTTTGAAATATTTCATTTCTGAGCTGAGTCAAAAATAGGCATGTTTGTTAAAAAAAAAAAAAAATCTCCTCACAAAGAAGCTTGTCTGGGAAAAGTATTCTTCAAAACTGTAGACATTTCTTTCAGAAAGCCTCTGTTCCAATTCATGGAGCTTATTGTTCTGATCTCAGAGCTCAGTCCCTGCAGCTTGAATTTCTTTTCAGAATTGTTTAATGACTTTTAAGAATGCGTTTCTTGCTAAGTCTTGTGAGCTTCTAGTGTCGATGTTTGCCTTTGGTATTTTTGTTATTTAGTTCACTTTTATGCCCCCAACCCTGGATAAAACAAGGGCCGGAATTGTCGGGCTCTGTGTAAAATATGTGCTCATTCAACCCAGGACCCCTGAGTACACATGTTTGACTTAGAAATTAGGCTTTTCCTTACTGAATCTGCTTGCTAAGCTTGCCAAATATTTTTATATGCCCAATGCAGTTTGCTGTAATTTTGAATAAAATAAATGTGGTAATTTTCAGATGGTGCAGATTTGGCCAACTAAATCATACCTGATGCACTGGAGAGAAAGTAAGGGAAACAAAGTCAGTAATTTATGGTGCAATCACTTATAGACCATTTATATTTCCTCTTTCAACCAAGAAAATTAAACTGTATTTCAATATTTCTGTTATGTTTAAGCTATCTTAGAAAATGTATGTAAAAAATAACTTTTGGTTCCCCCATGACCAACTGGGCTTCCTGGATGGTTGACCAGACTGACAAATGTTATCTTTCAATGTTAAAACCATTTGGTTCTCTCCGGAATTTAGCAACAACTCTGCAGAGCCCTGTTTTTTAAGAACATGGAGGACATTCCTGTTTTAGCACAGTACTAGCAATCCTGAAGCCCTATAAGGACTTATTTTAATTAGATTTCATGAACAGCAGCAGACTCCACTCCAAGACTGGCAATTAGACTGTGGTTGGGTCAGCATCACCACTACTAGACAAGCAATTCTAAATATACATTCTTTCTGTAGGATTGGATGAAGTTGTCTAGTTAGTTGAGCATGCTATTTCCCTTTTACTTCAACTTCTCATCTTCAGTTGTGCAGTGTCCAGAAACATAATTTTATTGATCTGTCCAAAGTTAACCAATTGATTTAGAAATCTAAATGTATATGAATCATTTATCAATCAGATTGCTACTTCATTATTTTGTAGTGAGAAATATAATTCCAATTAGATGGTAACAATTTTATCAGTGCATGCTCTGACCATTATTAATACAATGGGAACTCTTTTAAATTCAGAACGTGGTGTCTCAGTCTATTTGTGCTGCTGCAACAACATACCACAGACTGGGTAATTTGCAAACAATAGTAATTTGTGTCTCACAATTCTGGAGTCTGGGAAGTCCAAGATCAAGGTGCTAACAAGTTCAGTGTCTGGTGAGGATCTGTTCCTCACATATGGCGCCATCTAGGTGTCTTCCTGTGGTGGAAAAGCAAAAGAACAAAAAAGGTCCTAAGCTAGTTCCCTCAAGCTCTTTTATAAGCCACTAATCCACTTAATCACTTCCCAAAAGGTCCTACCTCTTAATATCACCACAATGGGTATTAGATTTCAACATATGAATTCTGGGGGCCATTCAGATCATAGCAGATACTTTGGTGAATATGAAAACTTTCAAAAAGGGAAATTAAATGGAATTAAGGTTAATCCACCCAAGCTGAGGGGCTGGCCAGTTAGCTCAGTTGGTTAGACTAAAGTTGTGGGTTCACATCCCTTTACCAGCCAGCCATCAAAAAAGAAAAGAAAAAATCCACCCAAGTTGAGACCTTGTTTTACTTTCACTACTTCCACTGGTTCTGAAAACTAACACCATTTGCAGCTCCCTGTTTAAGGGCTTAAGTTATCCCATGTCCTTTGAAAGAGTCCAAATACTGATAGCTCTTGCTCAGTGGGACTTAGAACTAAGTTACAATCCCAGGCACGTAGAACAGTAGCATTGTCAGTCTTCAGGCCTTTGAATACTTCAGACCTTGTCCCTCAGGTTCCGGATTTCCAAACAGCTCCAAATGTAGCATCCAGGAATAAATCCTGGAGACCTGCACAGTGTTTGAGCCATAGAACTTCTAATTTTTCTTGAGTATTCTCTCCACATTGTCCCAGTCACTGGGTTCAACATTCTGCCTCTGTCCTTCCCCTATTTAGTCCTTTTGATTGGCTGTTGAATTAAATGAGGGTTTCAAGAAGAAAANCAGTGTTTGAGCCATAGAACTTCTAATTTTTCTTGAGTATTCTCTCCACATTGTCCCAGTCACTGGGTTCAACATTCTGCCTCTGTCCTTCCCCTATTTAGTCCTTTTGATTGGCTGTTGAATTAAATGAGGGTTTCAAGAAGAAAAACAGTACACTCTCAAACTGGGATAATTCGATGAAAGTTTAACAACGATATTATTTACAAAGATATGACTAGGGTGTGGGGAGACCATAAGAAATAGTACAAGAACCAGAGCTAATAGGAACAGAATTGTTACCACTCTGAGGCCAAAGAGAGGCAGGGATGAAGCAATTCTTTGGGCCCAGAAGGAAAGAGCTGTAAAGAAGGAAGAAGTAAGCTTCAGTGAAGAATATAGCCATTTTATCATGACCCAGCAAGAACGGGGTCAGAGAACAATACCCTGACTTCACTTCCACCTTCATTTTGATCTGCCCGTGAACCCTCCCATCAGGACGGCAAAGAAGCCCCATCAATGTGTTTCACACAGGCCAATCTTTTATGGCAGGAAGAAGGGTGGAGAAGGATGGGATGGATTAGAAGAGGGAAATGTAAAATATCCAACACAGTTTCCCTGTCACTCACCAAAATATATTGAACTCTCTTTCTTTCTTTCTTGTTCCCCACCCTGAGGCAGAATTCTGAGAATTGTGCTAAGTGTTTTTTTTTCATTGAGAGGGAAGGTTCGGAAATTTGGATCTCGACAGTGTCTGGTATGACTTCAGATGATAGCCCCCTTGATGTCACTAACAGCCACACTAGCCACACTCCTAGCCCTTGTAGGGTTAGGGTTTCATGTGTCTTTCCTCACTTATTGAGGACAGGAACCACATCTGATTCTCCTTCATATTCCTACAACTGTCTAGTATATGGAGGTTGCTCAAAAATGTTTGTAAGACTGGACTGATTATTTATTCAATTGTCTCTCTTTGCTAACACTCTAGTACTGAGTAGAGTTTTTCTACTATGGGCAGTACCTGGAGTAGCACTAATCTGCTTTTTCAACAGTGTTCCTTTTTTCAAAAATATTTTTGAAAGCTTCCTTCCAGATATGCAGAAGATTCCGTTGTCCCTTATCATTACACAATCGCTTGCCTTCATTTAACATACACTCATGATGTGTTACAGTTTCCCAGTTTGTGACTTACTTTCCATTGATTTCATTTTAGATTGCTTTCTGGTGACAGGTAGGAAGCCTCCTGAATCTCATACTAACATGTCTTCAAATTATATTTTGGTGTAGGTTACTTTAAGGAAGATTTCTTATGGACTATTAATAGCATTAAAAGCTTGTTGATGTTTTTAGTATCAAAACAAAGAGACTGACCTTGAATCTATATTATGCCTGGCGTATAAAAAGTTCTCAGTAAGATGGATAGGTGAAGAAGTGAATGCACGCATGAGTGAGTGAGGGAATCGTTGGTATTAATCTAAGGATTGTCTAGCACAGGTCATGCCGGGACTTTGTCTGTTTAACAGCAGTCATATGTAGGATAAGCAAAAACATGGAAACAGACTGACTATTCACAGTAAGCATGTATGCCCAGTAAGGAGAGATTCAGCTTCTGATTCTGAGGGAAAATCCATATAAGAAGTCGAATAATATCTATGAAGGCTGTAGGGAAATATAAACAATGATGATCCAGACATGTACTCAGTATCAGGCTAGCAGGGATTCCTGTGCATCAGAGAAAAACATGAAATTCTGAGACAAGTGAATTCTTAAATACATGTCAACTGCTGTGTGTTTATCACTAGGATGCCTGTCAGCCAATAGGCCCCATATATAGGGCCAGGCTCTCATCCCAGAAAGGGTCTAGATTTAATGTCAAAGGTTTATGATGGATAACATGAAGCCCCCATTCTGGAGAACTAAGCAGGTTCCTGAGCAGGCACTTATAACAAGGTTGGAGCTAAACCCGAGACAGAAAAACAATGATCAGAATGCAAGTTCAGAGCCAAAATGCAGGAATTCAGTTAAAGACATTTCTTCTGGCTTTACAGATGGTTAGAGAGTTTAAATGTTTAGAAGTGAGCAGAAGGCATTCCAGACAGAGGGAACAGCATAAATCAAGATGCCTGCATTTCAGATCCTGGCTGTGTGACCAAAAGGGAGTTAACTAATATCTCAATTATTTCATTTCTTTTTTATTATTATTGGTTATAAATATTCATGAGATACAGAGCTGATTGTCACCCCTCATGCCCAAGATGTGAAGGCCAGATTCATACTGGCAGCATGCCCATTACCACAAATTGTGTTTGTACCCCGTGTCCCCTGCACAATTATCCCCAACCTCTCTCTCCCTCCACCTTCCCCCCCACTCCATTTTGTATCCCAAGGTATGTTTTCTCCATCTGTAAGTCCAACACACTACTGTGGTCTTTCTTTCCTTCCTTCTTTCTTTCTTAGCTCCCACTTATGAGTGAGGACATGCAGTATTTATATCTCTGTGCTTTGCTTATTTCACTCAACACAAGTTTCTCTAGGCTCATTCATGTTGTTGCAAATGGGAGACTTTCATTTTTTTATGGCTGAGTAGTATTCCATTGTATATCTATGCCACATTTTCCTTATCCAGTCATCTATCAATGGACATTTCTGTTGGTTCCATGTCTTGGCTATTGTAAACAGAGCTGCGATGGACATGGGAGTGCAGGTATGCCTTCAACATGATGATTTCCATTCCTTTGGGTATATACCCAGTAGTGGAATTGCTGGATTGTATGGTAGATCTATCTGTAGTTGTTTGAGAAACTTCCATACTATTTTCCATAGTGGTTGTACTAATACACTATGTACTAGTCGCCCCATCAGTACAGGAGTGTTCCCTTCTCTCCACACCCTTGCCAGGTTTATCTGTAAAATGGTGATATAAAAATATCTATATCACAGGTTTATTAGGATTACATGTAAATGGTTTAACAGAGTATCTGGCAAAAGAAATGTATTAGTCAGCTCAGGCTGCCATAACAAAACGCCAGACTGAGTAGCTTAAACAATAGAAATTTATTTTCTCACAGTTCTGAAGACTAGAAATACAAAATCAAGATGTTGGCAGGTTTTGTTTCTTCTGAGACATATCTCTCAGCATGCAGATGGCCACCTTCTCACTGGGTCTTCACAAGACCTTTCTTCTGTGTACTATCTCTTTGTGTGCCCAAAGTTCCTCTTCCTCCTTTTCCAAATTTCCTTAAAAGACTCATCAGATTGAATTAGGGCCCACCTTAATGGCTTCATTTTAACTTAGTCACCTCTATAAAAGCCCCATCTCCAAATATAGTCACATTTTGAGGTATGGAAGGTTAGGGCTTCCATCTTTGAAAGGCGGGGGACACAATTCAGCCCATAACAGTAAGCATTCAATATCTGTGAGCGCTGTCTAAAATGGCATGGAGGCCAGAAAGCATAAGGCAAGGACAGTACTATCTATTCACTTATTCATTCATTTGTTCCGCAAATACTGAAGGCAGACTATGTATCGGGCTCTGTTTTAAGCTCAGGAAATACAGCAGTGAACAAGGCACAGAAGTTCCTATTTCAGGCACAGATGAGGAATTGGAAGGAGAAAGCCAGGTTAACTACTGAAAAATAATTTATCTTACACTCTGATAAAAGCTTCATGAAGACATGTAGTAGAATATAGGGTTCAATATGAATGTACACACTAGTCTAGGAGTTTAATTTTTTTAAGTAGGTAATGAGGAAAATGTATTTTTTTTTTTTTTTAGTAAGGAAAAGATGTGGTTCTGTTCTTCTGGAAGATCCCTGGGGAGAAGCAGGTAGAATCTTAGTGGAAGTAATTAAAACAGACTACTCACTCACCTGGATAATATTATGCGTCTCTCTCTCAAGCCCCAATATACAGAGTTCTACCCTGCGACATCGTGAAATATTTATTTGGTCTTCATCCCACCTCTTTGCAGACAGCTCTGTAAAATGAGTGGAATCCCCAGAGTGATGAGTATTTTCTGTATGTTAATGATATTACTGGTGACTGGGGACCCCCAGATAGCTTCAAGATTGGTCTGGTCACTGGATAGACCAAGTTAGGATTACAGGATTGGGACTTTCAGTTCCACCCACCCCCCACCCCAACCTTCTAGGAAGGGAGAGAATCTGGAGGTTGAATTCATTACCAATGGCCAGTGATATAGTCAATCACACCGACATAATGAAGCCTCCATAAAAACCCAAAAGGACAGGATTCAGAGAGCTTCTGTATAGCTGAACCTGTGGAATTTCTTGGAGGGTGGCACACCTGGAGAAGTCATGGAAGCTCCACACACTTCCTTCCCATGTGCCTTGCTCTATGCATCTCTTCCATCTGGCCATTCCTTTGTAATACCCTTTATAATAAATGGGTAAACATAAATGAAGTGCTTCCCTGAGTTCTATGAGCTACTCTGGCAAACCGGTCAAACCCAAGAAAAAGGTCATGGTAAGCCCTGATTTATAACCTTTCCATTAGAAGCACAGGCCACCACATGTGCTTACAATTGGCATCTGAAGTTGCGGACAGACACTCTTGTGGGATCTGACACTATCTCCAGATAAATAATGCTAGAATTGAATTGA
>NW_007727677.1:115681-128569 GCF_000696425.1 Galeopterus variegatus
ATAAATGAAGTGCTTCCCTGAGTTCTATGAGCTACTCTGGCAAACCGGTCAAACCCAAGAAGAAGGTCATGGTAAGCCCTGATTTATAACCTTTCCATTAGAAGCACAGGCCACCACATGTGCTTACAATTGGCATCTGAAGTTGCGGACAGACACTCTTGTGGGATCTGACACTATCTCCAGATAAATAATGCTAGAATTGAATTGAATTAGAGGATACCCGGGGGGTGTCCACTGGACACTTGTTTGTTTGGTTTGTGGGGAAAACTCCACACACATCTGATGTCAGAAGTGTTCTGTCCAGTGGTGTATGAGGGTAGGAAAAACACTTTTGTTTGGTTTCCTCTATATCTTTATTAATAGTTTATAGTAGAATTTTTCCTGGAATCAGACCTAAGAAAGCAAAGCAGCAGTGGGCACAGAGAGGTGGATGTTTGAGTCCATTTTGTGTTGCTATAACAGAAATACCTGAGACTGGGTAATTTATAAAGGAAAGAGGAAATTTGGCTTATGATTCTGGGACAGCTGTGTCTGGTGCGGGCCTCAGGCTGCTTTTACTCATGGTGGAAAGTGGCAGCAGCCAGCTGGGTACAAGCAGATCACACAGCGAGAGAGAAAACACGAGAGAGAAGCAAGAGAGAGAGAGAAGGTGTCAGGGTCTTTTTAAGCAACAAGCTCTCACGGAAACTAATAGAGCGAGAACTCACTCATTAATCACCCCCACCCCCAGGGAGAGCACGAATCCATTCATGTGCGATCCGCCCCCATGACTCAATCAGTTTCCAACACTGCCACATTGGAGATCAAATTTCCACATGAGTTTTGGAGGGGACAGCACATCCAAACTCCATCAGTGGAGAAAGAACAGGACTGAAAATTTTACTGAAGGAGGGGAACCAGGGGAAGGTGTAAAGAATGATTATTGAGTGTTGAAACAGGTAACTGCAGTGCTAGAATAATATCAGGAAGAAGAGGGAAGAGGATAAGTTCAGTGTGGGCCATTTTGTCCTCAGAATCAGATGAATGTCCAAATGGGGTTTCCAGAAATAGTTGCAAATGTTAACAATAGTCGGGGTCAACAACCCATAGATTTGGGGTCCAGTACATAGAGCTTAGGGTTGAACTGGGTAATATCCAAGAGGAATTAAAAGAGAGAGGAAAGCAGAGCAAGCAAACATTTTATGGCAAACTACATTGGCCAGGGTAGGAAGGGAGCAGAATGAGGAGTAGGGCAATTAAAAAGAAGAAAAGAAGGAAGAGGCCATTTGAGATAGGAGACCCAGAAGAGCACAGTGTCAGAAACAAAACAAAAGGAACTTGAGGAAGAAGCTCTAGGCAGCAACGATGTGCTGCAGAGAAGTGAGAAGGACAAGAAATGTAAAGAGCTGTTGTGCTTAGGTCCTGAGAGTTTGTGGGAGACTCTCAAGGAAGTAGATGTGGTGAGGTGGAGACCATGGAAACCAGATGCATGGGGTGGCACAGTGACCAGACATCATCCGGAAGCCAGCTGGGGAAGCAGTCTCTTCTCTAAAGGAGGATGAGGGTGGGAGCCCCAGTGTTACTCTGGCAGTGGTTCCTCTTGAAAGAGAAAGCTAATCTCGGGTGATCGTACA
This sequence comes from Galeopterus variegatus, assembly GCF_000696425.1. Classification (NCBI taxonomy): domain Eukaryota; kingdom Metazoa; phylum Chordata; class Mammalia; order Dermoptera; family Cynocephalidae; genus Galeopterus; species Galeopterus variegatus. The sequence continues at coordinate 117,295 of NW_007727677.1, forward strand.
GCCTGATTTATGCCTGTTGTCCAATGTGAAAGACTAAAAGTTTGCCCTTTCCCTCATCAAATGTAATCAGTTAGGGGGACACACCTGGAAATCCTGGGCAAGGCAAAGGAAGAGCAGCTCTGTCTCTAAGGCATCAAGAAAGAGGAGAAGTTATATGAAGATACAAGGAAATGTTAATGTGAAGATCCAGGGTGTTTATGGGCTCGATCCATATTCTCTATCTTTGCAATCAATTATGGAACAGAATAAAGGGGTGGGTTGCAGGATTTGCACAACCAAAGAAAGTGGCCTCTTTGAGGAATGCCTGTGGTAACCAAGACCACCTACTATGCCCCTGCTGAGCCCTGAAGCCATACTGTACCAACCAATGTGATTCTTCAATCTGCTGCTTTGATAGAGAAAACCAAGTTTAGAAATAACCCATGTTTAGATTTTGACATACCTTTATGGTCTGAGATTTTTTTTTTAATTTTAATTCTTCTTTAGACTTTTCTTTTTTCTACATTTTTATATCTAAAACAAGCATTACTTTGATAATCAAGTAAAAAACAATTATTTAGAAATCAATCTATTTGTTTTTGTAGGACATGAAACACCTTTGATTAGTTAGTTTGAACAAAGATTGTGAAGCTGGAGCTCTTCAGAAAGAACAGTAATCCTAGCAAATACTAATCTATGCAGGGACACATTTAAGCAACAGTGATATTATATAAACTTATTGATTTTCAATATTTACATGTTACCTATCAGTAAAACATATAAAACTGAAACATGGTACAAAACAGAATATAAATGTGATCAACATTGACACTTTGTTTTGTTTTGTTGTGTTTTGGGTTTTTTTAATTATTATTTTTAATTGACAAATAATTGTATGTATTCATAGGGTACAATGTAATGTTTTCGATACATGTATACATTGTGGAATGAAATAAATCAGGCTAATTAATATATCCGTCATCTCATATACTTATCATTTCTTTGTGGTGAGAACATGTAAAATCCACTCTTTTTAAAGAAAAGGTGAGACTGACAGAAGACAGGAGCTGGTGATGAAGATGAAGGAGACCAAATCGGGCAGGGCACCAGTATTTTAATATGACAGAGCAGGAAGGCAAGAGATACTGAGTAAGATATGTTTAAAATATAGATTTAAGCATGTTATATAATGGTACAATGATGACGACTAGGGTAAGTCAAATATGAGGAACACATGCTGAGAGAAAGCAGTCTAAATTAACTAAACTCTTAGCAGAGAACTAGTAAATTGTGTCAAAATTTGATTGACCCAGGAAAAGCACTGTAATCATACAATCAGGGGAAAAGACCAGAAAAACTAAAAGCAGCATAAAAAGCAGCTGTCTCTAGAAAATGAACACGAGAGTGGGAAAGGAAAGGGTGAGGAACTGCTACCTTTCATTATGAGCCCTTCTTTTCTACTTAAATTTTTACCCTGGGCATGTGTTACTTTGATAAAATATTAAACAGAGAAAAAAATTAATAGTAAATGACAGAACCCACTTCCTTTCCAAGCAGTTGAATGAGCAGCACAGGGGTACAGTCTGTGATTTTAGGACTACAAGTCATGCTAAAATGATCCTGAATTTATTTGTACGAAATGTTGGGTTTAGTAACCTGGATAACAAATGATTCTAAGAGATCAAAGAGATACTCATATCTTTCAATGACAAATACAGTCTCGAGATGTTATGCTTTCTAAGCTAAGGAGAGAGAAAGCTCCATCAGTCACTTTTTCTCCTGAGAACATAACAGCTCTCTGAGTCTTAAGACTTGTGAGACTCAAGACCTCCAATGAAATTAGCAGATGACACAGGCCCTGCAGATCATAGTTTTTTCAGTCTACTGATCACTACCTATTTGCTTTTTGTTAGATTTCCTGTGCTGTAGTTTAGTAGAGAAAGCTTAGCTCGATGCAGTGAAATCAGTTTAGAAACATTCACTTCATCTGACTTTGTTTTCATTAAAATTCTTTAACTAACAGATCAGTAAACATTATTGATGACATACCTGTTTGACTCTACATGCCTAGATAATCCAGGCAATGTCTTTCCAGTACTCAATAGAAATCAGACACTCAATGTTTTAGCCAGCTTCAAATTTCTGCTGATGCTCTTGTGGATTTGTGTAAGTCATAAAGCCACCTCCTGATTCTCTGACTGGATTTAGCTTTGACATAAGACACTCTTCATTTAAAGACTGTGTTGTCAGTGCTTTTTCTTGAATCCTTTAGTGATTCCTTGAATGTGCTGGCTTCCTAGGTGGCTTTTGGTAATTGTGTATCTCTGTAAGACTTTCAGGAGGCTTGGTAGGGTATCATTAAGCTGAGCGTGCTAATGTGTTGATTCAGGAGCAACCAGAACTAGTGGGATTTGAATTGTGATTTGAATTGAAATGTCAGGAGGAAATGTGTTCTTTAAGCACATGCTACCTGACACAAAATTGGAAAGCAAGAGCTGAAATGTTTACTATTTTAGGTGAGATAGAATATATGTAAGGAAATATACTTATGGCCAAGTCTTCCTCAGCAATCCTCCTGCTCCCCTCCCCTCCCCACACACACTAATTTAAAAGATGAGCAACAGTAGATGCTCATGTCTTCCTTCTTTAAATCATTTGGTCATTTAACAAATATTCACTGAGCACCTATTGTGTGTCTAGGATTATCATAAGTATGTTGGACACATCTATGAACCAAACATACAAAAATGCCTGCCTCATGGAGTTTATGTTCTAATGTAATCCTGGGCACTGAGGAGAATGAAGTCAGAAGAGTAGCATAGCTTTTCCTAGATGGGCACAAGTGTCATCTAGCTGATGCCTATAGGTGGTTGGCCAAGCACTACAGGAAAGGTGCAGAGCATGCTCAACCAGATCAGTCAGTTCTTTCTGCTACAATAAGTTATTTTACAAGCCAGCATTGTCTAGCACTATAGATTTTCAAAGCATATTATACACGTCAACACAATTCATCTTTTCAACCTCTGCATTCTTATTATTCCCATTATACTGTTGAGAAAGGGATACAGAGAGGCTAAGTGATCTACCTAAGGTTCCACAGCTCACCAGAAAACTGTGCTTTTTCCATTATGCCACACTGTTTCCCTAAATTAGTAGAAAAGGCATAAGACTTTAATCCAGAGTAGAGAAATCTGTCTGAGCAATAAAAGTCCAGAAAATTTATTATAATTGATACAAGTAATAAATATTCATTTAATTTCATAGATGGAGGTGACCTCAATGCCATGACTACCTCCATACTAGCTAAGACAGCCATCCTCTGCCCAGTCAGAGGTCTGAAGTGTTCTCTGCCCAGCGTCTTTCTGAGAAGCTTAGTTTTTCCTTCTAGGTTCTGTTCACTGATCTCTTGAGCCAGGGATTCTGCAGCGACTGGTTTCCATCTTGACACACTGATAATATGTCAGAGTTAAAGAGATACTGGGCATTTCCGGCCACAGGAGGGATATAGAATATTAAACTGAAGTAATGTCTAAAAAATGTCAGCTCAGAAAACTCAGCTCAACCACACTCAACCTGCAGGGGAAAAAAAGTAAAAAGGGAAATCCATCTCAATTCAAGTGACATTGGTTCCAGATCAGCAGAAACATTAATTGTTTTATGATCATGACTTTTTAAGCTTCCATAAGGCAAAGTAATAACAAATCTCCCAAGTATGTCAGCTGGTTTGGCCATGGCTCATGATACAATGACTAGCAGATTATTGCCTTACATCTGATTTAATGCAGAGAGCAACTGACCCAATGTCAAGTGACCGAAACTTTGGTCTCATTTCTGTCTCTTATTAAGTACAGGACCCTGATCATTAACATTGGGCTAGAGACATATATGCATAATCGCATTTATTCCTAACAAGAACTCTTTCTTTGATGGTAATATCCCTACTTTTCTGTTGAGAAAACTGAGGCTCAGAGAATTCAGGTAACTTTCCCAACATCATGTAGCTGATAAGAGAAGAGTCAAGGTAAGAATCCAAGTTTTTATGACTTCAAAGGCCATGACCATTTTATCAGTCTTCATCTGTTTCACAGAAAAATTGGCAAAATGACTCCCACCCAATCTTTCTGACAGAACTGTTGTGAAATCTAATGAGCTAATATTTATTATTAAATTTCTTTGAACAAATCCACAAATATTTATTGAAATCTTATTTCAGTTTAGTACTGAGCTAAATCTTAACATAATAGTTGAATTACAAAATATAAGGTACAGCTTTTACCCAAATGTAGGTTATTATTATTGATGTCGCTTTGCACTTAATGATAATGATGTCAATAAGTAACTTTCCTTATGTTTTAAGTGCTCAGTACTTCTGGAAGTATTTATAAGTCGAAATACCATTAAACACTGACCATTATCTATAACTACTGCAATGAAGTTATTACCATCACAGGCATCAACACTGACCCAAAAGCTGTGATTTAACTTCTGGACTGTCGAAATGTGACCCAAGTTCTCAGTCTAGTTCCTCTACTGATAATCTTTTATAAGCCACTTTCCATTTCCATCCCTTCACCTCTGTCTTTAATATAATGGAGAAAAAGTAACCTGCCATTAGGTGTGTTGTTGAGATACTGCAGATCTCCGAGACTGGATGTAAGACACGCTGAGTCCATTAAATGCACTGTAAAAGTCCCAGATGGTGTTAATGTTTAACTTCTACATACAGTATGCTATGAGATGAACAACTGCACANCATACAAAAATGCCTGCCTCATGGAGTTTATGTTCTAATGTAATCCTGGGCACTGAGGAGAATGAAGTCAGAAGAGTAGCATAGCTTTTCCTAGATGGGCACAAGTGTCATCTAGCTGATGCCTATAGGTGGTTGGCCAAGCACTACAGGAAAGGTGCAGAGCATGCTCAACCAGATCAGTCAGTTCTTTCTGCTACAATAAGTTATTTTACAAGCCAGCATTGTCTAGCACTATAGATTTTCAAAGCATATTATACACGTCAACACAATTCATCTTTTCAACCTCTGCATTCTTATTATTCCCATTATACTGTTGAGAAAGGGATACAGAGAGGCTAAGTGATCTACCTAAGGTTCCACAGCTCACCAGAAAACTGTGCTTTTTCCATTATGCCACACTGTTTCCCTAAATTAGTAGAAAAGGCATAAGACTTTAATCCAGAGTAGAGAAATCTGTCTGAGCAATAAAAGTCCAGAAAATTTATTATAATTGATACAAGTAATAAATATTCATTTAATTTCATAGATGGAGGTGACCTCAATGCCATGACTACCTCCATACTAGCTAAGACAGCCATCCTCTGCCCAGTCAGAGGTCTGAAGTGTTCTCTGCCCTCTTTTATAAGCCACTTTCCATTTCCATCCCTTCACCTCTGTCTTTAATATAATGGAGAAAAAGTAACCTGCCATTAGGTGTGTTGTTGAGATACTGCAGATCTCCGAGACTGGATGTAAGACACGCTGAGTCCATTAAATGCACTGTAAAAGTCCCAGATGGTGTTAATGTTTAACTTCTACATACAGTATGCTATGAGATGAACAACTGCACAGAAAATAAAAATGCTAAGGGCCTTTCCTGCCAGGCCATTATAGTCTAAGAAGAAAAGGCCAATTGTTCCCTTTGAAAAGCTTGTCATAGCATGTGGTAAGGAATCTTTCATTCTATGACGTTTTACTGGAGTGATTGAAAGTTAAGGATATGATTGACTAGATTAATTCCCAATTTACACAGAACTTAACTGAACATCTTAAAAGGTGACACTTCCATAAGGCAAAGTAATAACAAATCTCCCAAGTATGTCAGCTGGTTTGGCCATGGCTCATGATACAATGACTAGCAGATTATTGCCTTACATCTGATTTAATGCAGAGAGCAACTGACCCAATGTCAAGTGACCGAAACTTTGGTCTCATTTCTGTCTCTTATTAAGTACAGGACCCTGATCATTAACATTGGGCTAGAGACATATATGCATAATCGCATTTATTCCTAACAAGAACTCTTTCTTTGATGGTAATATCCCTACTTTTCTGTTGAGAAAACTGAGGCTCAGAGAATTCAGGTAACTTTCCCAACATCATGTAGCTGATAAGAGAAGAGTCAAGGTAAGAATCCAAGTTTTTATGACTTCAAAGGCCATGACCATTTTATCAGTCTTCATCTGTTTCACAGAAAAATTGGCAAAATGACTCCCACCCAATCTTTCTGACAGAACTGTTGTGAAATCTAATGAGCTAATATTTATTATTAAATTTCTTTGAACAAATCCACAAATATTTATTGAAATCTTATTTCAGTTTAGTACTGAGCTAAATCTTAACATAATAGTTGAATTACAAAATATAAGGTACAGCTTTTACCCAAATGTAGGTTATTATTATTGATGTCGCTTTGCACTTAATGATAATGATGTCAATAAGTAACTTTCCTTATGTTTTAAGTGCTCAGTACTTCTGGAAGTATTTATAAGTCGAAATACCATTAAACACTGACCATTATCTATAACTACTGCAATGAAGTTATTACCATCACAGGCATCAACACTGACCCAAAAGCTGTGATTTAACTTCTGGACTGTCGAAATGTGACCCAAGTTCTCAGTCTAGTTCCTCTACTGATAATCTTTTATAAGCCACTTTCCATTTCCATCCCTTCACCTCTGTCTTTAATATAATGGAGAAAAAGTAACCTGCCATTAGGTGTGTTGTTGAGATACTGCAGATCTCCGAGACTGGATGTAAGACACGCTGAGTCCATTAAATGCACTGTAAAAGTCCCAGATGGTGTTAATGTTTAACTTCTACATACAGTATGCTATGAGATGAACAACTGCACAGAAAATAAAAATGCTAAGGGCCTTTCCTGCCAGGCCATTATAGTCTAAGAAGAAAAGGCCAATTGTTCCCTTTGAAAAGCTTGTCATAGCATGTGGTAAGGAATCTTTCATTCTATGACGTTTTACTGGAGTGATTGAAAGTTAAGGATATGATTGACTAGATTAATTCCCAATTTACACAGAACTTAACTGAACATCTTAAAAGGTGACAATTAAGGGGAACTTTGAAATGTTATGTACCTATTGACAAGCCCCTGCTGACAGGATGATTCATGTGGATAAGTACAATGCCAGAGATACTAGAAATATGTGAAAGTAATTGAATACCAAGTGAAAGGTACTACAGCTTTTATTTTATACAGGCCAGTAAACTTAGTCTAATTCATTGAATTTTTGAAATTATCTACTGCCTAAGATGGGCAAAGTGTACTCATTTTCTTTGGTGTTTTACTTTTATTTCTCTGTTCTTGCTGATGAATAGGACTGATGACATGCAAAGCTGGAGGACAAAAATAAACTGATGAGGTGCCACTGTTTCTGCAAACACACTTTTTTCAGAGGCATTTGACAGCACCACCCAGAAATTCTTCCCTTAACACACAGGGCATATCAGAACATTTGTGTCTTTTGTTTAATACTCCAGACTGCTGTCTTAAGTTTCTGGTATCTTCATTTTACAGATATGGACTGTGAGGCTCAGGAGATTAAGTTGCCTAAAGATATTTGGCATATAAATTTTTATGCCCTGAGCATCTAATACTGTTGTTAAAACCCAAAATATACATATGGACTATCTTGGTTTATGCCCTTAGGTCCTCTGTCAGTGTTGCTGGGTAGTGGTGGGTAACAAGAAAATCTCCCTTCTTGGTTCCCCAGGCAACCAGTGGCAGCATTAACCGAAGAATATAAAGATGACCCAAACCTCTTCACATATATCATTTACTTCCTATTTTATTTTCCTTTTATGGGCCAAAGAGGAAACCATGCCGGGTTGAGAATATAAATTCTAATTCAGAGATCAAGTATGTTTATTCTAGCTTGTCCTTAGTGGAACAAGTGTATTAGAAATTTAGAAAGTAACCACTGAAACTTAAAGATTATCCGACCTTGACTTTGTATTTTACAGATAGGGAATCTGTGCCTCAATTGAGATTAAATGATTGCCCCAGGGTTAGAAATATTGTTAAGAGCTGCTTTATACTGATGTCAACCAAAAAAAGTCATCTCAATACCAGCCTCTTCCTCAGTTGCAGCCTTACAGTTAAGTAATTGTTAGTACACCTTGCATTTACTACCAAGTTTTTCACACACAATGGTGCTATCTTGTACTCCAAACAATGATTTTATCTTAAACACTGTGTAGAAGTTATCATTGCACAGAATGCATCACTTGTGATTTACCACCTACACAAACAACTCCAAGCTGCTTTTCTAGAATAAAGAGGCTTTCCCCTCTCCATGCAGTGCATTTCAAGGGTAGCTCTAAGCGATTCACTTTGCATAAAGACAGTGGCAATAAACTAAGTTTTGACTTGCTACAAGCCTAAACACAGAAATCAACACATCATTTCACATTTTAGAACCTAAATTTTAAGATCCAAGTAATTTTGAAGGAAAGGAGTAGATATACAATTTTTTAAAGAAATGACATATGAAATTATATGCAATTAGATAAATTTCCCATCACTAAGCCCAAAATAATATAAGCTTTAGAGAATTCTTTTTAATTTATTGTACTTTATCCCTGTAAACTTTTTTTTTTAAAAAAAAAACGAGGTCTATGAATAGCACTATTTGACTGGTTACTATATTATGCTTATTGACCTATCAGATCTCAGAAATTAAGATAGATGATCCAATATTTAATTTCTTATGGTACCAGCCCACAGTTTATAAGAAGAAGAGTAAAGATTAGGCTTAAATAGTGGTTTATCTTAGTATCATTCCAGTGGCTTAAGTAGGCAGTGTTATTTGCTATTTTCTTTCTAGTTAGCATCTTTAAAAAAGAAATGTATTCTATAATTTCAATGACCTTTACTAGCTAGAAAAGTGTGGTTCATTTACCACAGGCAATGTCATTTTCCAACCTTTTAACATGTTAGCTTACTCTTTGCTTCCACCTAGAGTGTGATTCCTAGTATAGCAAGTTTTTAAAACGGCTTATTTGCATAAAATTTTCGTGAAAAGGAATCTTGGTTTGTATAGCACATGGATTTTGTTTCTTTTGTCTTGTTATTTGAAAATCACAGTGTTTTATTTTCTTTGCTGAGGGAATAAAATCAACACACTGAAAAATTTAAGAGTACGGAGAATACATTTGCCTATCATTGGAAGACTTATAAGCACTGGTTTAGCAGCATCCTCTAACAGCCTATGGCACCTTTCAGATGATAAATTAAAGTTTAGCAAACTTACAATGCATTGGCGTACACGTTTATAAAGTGTGAGCTCAAAGGGACTCCAGACACCATCCAGGTACCGCTCCTTTATTTTGCAGATGAGAACATTGAGGCCTGAGGGATAAAATGCCTTGTTCAAAGTCACAGAGCTAGCTATTTGTCAAGGCAGAACCAGAAATGAGGTCAGCCAGCTCCCAATCCAGGACACTTCCACCATATATACTGCCTTTTTGGCCAGATGGCAGAGCTAGTGTTGTAAAACGACCCAGGTTAGATTAGTAGAAAAATTACCTTTAGGTAACTTTACAAAATCACTCTTTGAAAATTATACTAGTTCACAAAAGCTAATAGATTTTTCCACAATGAGCACAACTAATGATGCTTCTTATGAAATGACAACAATGAGTTACGAGAAGTTACATTATTTTTATTTAAATTCGCTAAAGCTCAGCTGTTTTTCTGTTAAGCCATGCCTAATTATCTTTTCTCCCTAAACCTGAAAAATTTTAAAAGCTGCTAATAATCTGTGATAGTAACAAAGCTAAGTTGAGTGTACTAGTCAGCTTGGGTTGCTATAACAAAATACCATTGACTGGCAGTTTGAACAATGGAAATTTGTTTTCTCAGTTTTGGAGACTGGAAGTCCAAGATCAGGGTGCCAACATGGTTGGGTTTGGCCTTTCCTTAGTGTATGTGAAAGGAAATATCTCTCTTCCTCTTCTTATGAGGGCACAGTCTTATTCAATTAGGTCGCCCCCCTCATGACCTCATTTAACCTTAGTTACCTCCTAAGGTAATCTCCAGATACAGTGATATTGGGGGTTAGGACTCCAACATATGAATTTGGAGGGGACCCAATTCTACCCATAGCATCAAGTGTTTGATACTTAACAATGAAAAACAACTTATTTAATTGATTCAAAATACTCTTATGCTATATATGATTTTGTGGTGAGAGTTTTGTCCAAATTAGATAACTTAGAAATATATTGAACCCTACAAAACTCACTTGAGAGGAAAAAATAATAGGAAAGTAATAATCCTCAGACTCATGGCTCTTATATCTTTGATTTATAATTTTTTTTTTTTTGTCTTTACCAAGACCTACCTTTTCCTTGCATTGCCAGTGTAGGATGTATATTAATAATGCCATCCTATATCGGAAAGTAATAATCCTCAGACTCATGGCTCTTATATCTTTGATTTATAATTTTTTTTTTTTTTGTCTTTACCAAGACCTACCTTTTCCATGCATTGCCAGTGTAGGATGTATATTAATAATGCCATCCTATATATTTAGCAAAATTTCTCCAAAATATGAGACACAAATCTTCTTTCTTCATTGGGTTTTAAAGCCCTGTGTAGATTCTTAGAAACAAAGCACTTTGAAGTTTGAATGGACTTCTAAACACCATCCAGCCCCATTCCAATATTTCTTATTTTACAGAAGAGGAAACTAAAACCCACCGAGGTTCCTAATAATGATATTGATCCTATTGATTTCAAAAATGCTCCCATATTTTTTCATTATGACTTTTATATCATACCTGTGAGGAAGAAGTATTACTATTATGATTTTATCCACAAGGAATCAACCCTACCTGAGGCCATCATCTTGCTCTAGGCCCCAAAGTCGCCAGAGTTAAGTCATAAATGTATAAGCAGAAGCTTGAACCAACAGAAATTTCCATCACATTTCCATCACAAATTTCCATTGCAAACCCAACCACAGAACCACACTATCAGAATATTCATAATTAATTTAAACTAAAATGGGAATCTAAACTTTAATTAATGACAAATGAAAACACAAAATTATAAAAAGCAGCTGGTAGAAGAGGAGGGTAGAAAAGAATGAGGATCGATGACACAATGCGGACAGCAGCCGTGGAAATACATCGTGTTTCATGCTAAACACTTGATATTTTCCAAAGAACTTTCACAATGATGTCTCATGTGCTCACCCAGTGCAATGACTACATACAGCAAGTAGCCAGCTCTTCATTGCAGATGAGAAGACAGAACAT
>NW_007727677.1:128617-152042 GCF_000696425.1 Galeopterus variegatus
TCTAGGCCCCACAGTCGCCAGAGTTAAGTTCTAAATGTATACGCAGAAGCTTGAACCAACAGAAATTTCCATCACATTTCCATCACAAATTTCCATTGCAAACCCAACCACAGAACCACACTATCAGAATATTCATAATTAATTTAAACTAAAATGGGAATCTAAACTTTAATTAATGACAAATGAAAACACAAAATTATAAAAAGCGGCTGGTAGAAGAGGAGGGTAGAAAAGAATGAGGATCGATGACACAATGCGGACAGCAGCCGTGGAAATACATCGTGTTTCATGCTAAACACTTGATATTTTCCAAAGAACTTTCACAATGATGTCTCATGTGCTCACCCAGTGCAATGACTACATACAGCAAGTAGCCAGCTCTTCATTGCAGATGAGAAGACAGAACATAGGACTGTGTGAGCAGCTGGCCCGAGGTCACAGAGCCAGCTCCTCTGTTCCCTTTTCCATTGTTCATTACACTCAGTCACATGGCCTGGCCTAGGTAGACCAAGTGTCAATTCAGAGATTCCCCCCGTCTAAAAGCATGGTAGATGATTGCTTTTTGAAAACTCAGAAAGTAAGTTTTTGGAAAATACCCTCCTACATCAGTCAGGATCCTGGCAGAAAGCAGAATCCATCTCAGATGGTTCAAGAGACTTTCATAAATTTTATTTTCAGAGGTGCTGGAGCATTAAGAAACGAAATAGAGGTACCTGGAGATCATCTGGAGGGGACGGCTATTGCTACTCCTAGGGCCAAGGGAAAGGAAATAAAGCTTGTGGGAGCCCAGTGAGAGCTGAAGCTGTGAGGGAAGGGGTAGCACCTTCCAGAAAATGTGGCCCAGAGCAGGCAGGAAGAAATGCCCTGACTTTTCCTTCCTCGCATCCTTCAGGCTCTTGCTGGTGCTTTTCACTAACTAAACCCAAACAGAGCCCACCAGCAGGGGATTCCGGGAAAGGAGTGTGTAGGGGTCAGCCTCCTGGACACAAAGCAGGACAGCAAGGAAAGGAATGGACCTAAGGAGTGGGCAGGGAAGGGCAATAAACCACATATCCCTTATCTTTAGCATCTAAAAGTGCCTTCTATAAAGAATGAAATGCTTTGGAATGCTGTTAATCAAACCTTTAGTAATTCCATATTTTACTAAAACTAGAAGTGAATTTATAACATACGTACACACAAGTTAGATAGATAGATGGATGGATAGATAGATATACTTTTCTTCAAATCATTGGTAACAAAGAATAAAACAGATATGAGGAGTTTGCCAGAGAATTCAGCAAACAAACAAAAGCAGAAAATTGATTTATCCAATTTACATAGTACCAAACATCCAGATATTCAGAAACATGTGGATAATTGATGGCATGTTTCATGGGAATGTGGCAGCTCAACCATACAGCAGAGTCTTGCTAAATAAAGATGACTGTGTTGTTGCAGCACACAGGAAATTATGGGAAACATACTGCGAGATCCCAAAGCTCCTGGGGTGAGTATAGAGAAAACAGAGTGGACATGTATAGCAAGTGGAGGAAAGTTTGCTGATAAGTGCCAGCAGTAACTGGCTTTGTCACATTCATTTCACCTAGGGAAATTATCCCAGGAGCAGAGTCCTGAACAGGCCAAGAGGCGGACTGCCAAAATTTCCACCAGTTTCCCCAGGAGAACTGGCCTCAGAGATTAGATTCAGTATATGTCAGAGTTTAATAAGATTTTATGCCTACTTTCCAAAGTCTCTTGTCTGAATTTTGACATGAAGGAAGATAGAAAATAAAATTACAATTTGAGTTAGATACAAAGGGGACTAGAAGTTATACCTTTATCCAATTTGAAGAAAGATGTGTGGTTTTGGGTTTGGGGATTTTTTAGCAAAATCAGAAACAAAATTTTTCAGTCCTGTGGACTTGTAGTAAAACAACCTCCCAAAACAAGAAGACAAAAAAAGAAAGGCAAACCTCAGCTCCCTCTTCCCTTTCTTTTTCCCCACCTCTGCATCCCCTCACACACACACACACACACTTCTCTTTGCCACTTCTGTTCTGCACTTCACCTGTGGTCTCCCCATCCAGGCTCTCATTTCAGCACTCCAACCTCACTGCCACCTTCCCCTAGAACCATGATTGCTGCCCCATGGTATTCAGCACTGCCCTGCTCCTTTCTTCCCCAAATTTGCTTTCTTTCCTTCTCCTAGTCTTCCTGGTATAGAAAAATGGTCCCAGAGCACAGCTTTGAAGAAAATAGCCACCTAAAGTGAAGGTAAGCTGTAACTCGGGGTACTCAATAGCCCTTAATGTAAGTTCAATGCAAGGCTCACAGAAGATTCTCTATAAATTCTTGCAAAATGGAATAGAAGTGAGCAGCCACTCTTGAAAGCTTCTTCATGATTTTAAAGTACTTGTAACTAATTCAAGAGGCAGAATAAGTCTATTTTGTTTAGATTAAAACAATATACAGCATTTATAATAAATGAGGTGATAATAAATCTTCTCTTGGCCTTGAAGATTCTTGCTGCCACCTGGCTAATTCTATCTCAATCTTTAAGACTTGGCTCTGTATCATCTCCTTGAAGTCTTTACTGACTCTGCACAGCTAGGCTGAGCATTCTGCTCTGGAATCCCAGAAAGATCTGAGGGTGAGCTTCCTCACTGCCTGCCCACCTATCGCCACTGAACTATCTCCAGGCTATTATTCACTTTGTGCCTTAGCAATTAACACAGTGTCTATGTTATGTGGTAGAAACACAATGTTCAACTTTTGAATTGAACTCAGGGTCAAAGAAGCAAGAGGAATACTTTATTAAATAGGCATGCCACACGATATTCAAAATATAATCAATGCCTTCATTTTAATAAACCACCCTAGATTTTAGTGTACCATTTTCCTTTTATGTAGCAACCAATTATAAAATATTTCAGTAAGGCTGCTTATTCAAATAAATCACCAAGGCTTATGGTACTATATATAGCACCAGATTGCAAAGGAGGGTGTGACGCCTACTATAAATGTTATCTAATATTTTTCATCATCAGTATTATTTATACAACAATATTTTATCTGCATTTGCACTGAGTTACCATGTCATCTGCACTACAGATTGCCTTGAGGTAATTTTTAAACCGGCACAGCCTGGGATAAAGACTTTCTAGTAGAGAGAATAACTGTTTATGTACTAACTGGGTCTCCTGAACAATATGCACAAAGAAGGCTGTGTGCAATTCCGAAAGCTTTCTTTACCAAGTGTCTCTTATCTGAATAGTACCCAAAACTAAAGCATGGTGTGTGCTTTGTTAGGGGTTTTAGAGTTAGCAATGGGAAAGGAGAGCTGGAGAATCTATTTTCCCTTGTTTCCCACTGATAAGGCTCATTAAAGTAAATGGGAGTGAAGCATGCACACCAATGGGAGAATACATCCCCAGGGTTCTGTATATTCTAAAAATTGGACTCTCATAAAAGCTGTGTAACTCAGCCTTTTCTAAAATCAATTTTATTGATTTTTACCTTTATTGCCTCTTTCATGTCTGTTTTAATTTCAGTTTCTACCATTTGACATTTGGTACAAGCAATAATTTCAAGAACATTTTACCTACAGTTTTTCCCAGTGTTCGTGATAAGTTATGAATTCATCTATTGATTTTTACCTTTATTGCCTCTTTCATGTCTGTTTTAATTTCAGTTTCTACCATTTGACATTTGGTACAAGCGATAATTTCAAGAACATTTTACCTACAGTTTTTCCCAGTGTTCGTGATAAGTTATGAATTCATCTAAGCAGAGCTTAAAATACTAAAGAAAGGGTAAGAATCAGGGCCTGACACATGCAAAAGCTGAAGCTGAGACTGTTGTTCCTTAATTTGTTGCTACTTCTCTTGGCACAAACAGAGGAAAACAGCAAAGCCTTCAAAAGACTCCTGGACAAAGTGTGTTTTTCTGAATATGCAGAGGTTACTTGCAGTTGGCTTTAGTCTAAATACTAAGGACTTAACCACAGTGAAATCTGATTATGTGGTTGTGTTTTTATATGGCTTTATCTACCATTCTGTCAATCAGCAACTTCTATCATCCAGTATGTCTATGCTCAGCCAGACCAATAACTGACCTTCAGAAATATCACCTTGAAATGAGCTGTAAGATCCTAAAATGTGTGTTCTCTAAACACACACACACACACACACACACACACACACATTACTTTACATTCTGTATTGTAGCAGAAATCAGGGAATTTCATCTCATTCAAAGTATTTTAAAAATTGCATTCATGGACAGTATGCATTACTAAATTCTTTCTTCTCCTCACTGTTAAATAATACTTCCTGATCTCCCAGTTTCAAAATTGTCCCTTACGAAACCTTCCCTAGCCTCTCACTACCATGAGCCAAGATTAACTGTTCCTGTAGGGCAAACACACAGCACGTTGAACCCTGACCTTCTTGTTTTACCATTACTGCTTATTTAATTGTTTCTCTTTTCCATCAGCTCCAGTGAACAGAGGCAATGCCTATGGTTTAGTCATGCACAAAAGCATTGAAGATATAATGCATGCTACAACACCAAAAGCAGATATAAAAGAGAAAAAAAATAGATAATTGCATTTCATCAAAATTAAAAACCTTTTTGCTTCAAGGGACACCATCAAAAAAATGAAAAGATAACCCACAGTATGACAGAAAATATGTGCAAATCATATATCTAATAAGGGATTTGTATCCAGAATATTAAAAAAAAACTCTTACAACTCAAGAATAAAAAGGTAAATAACCAGATTAAAAATGGACAAAGAGCCTGACCACTTCAGATGGTTGGAGCACAGCCTTGTAACACCAAGGTCAAGGGTTCGGTTCATAGTACTGGCCAGACACCAAAAACAAAAAGCAAACAAAAATATGAGCAAAGAATTTGAATAGGCATTTCTCCAAATAAGATATACAAAATGTTCAACATCACTAGCATCAGGGAAATGCAGACCAAGACTACAATGAGATACCACTTCACACCCACTAGGATGACTATAATCAAAATGATAGACAACAAAAAGTGATGGCAAGTTTGTGGAGAAAGTGAAATCCTCATACATTGCTAGTGGGAATGGAAAATGATACAGCTTTAGAGAACAGTTTCCACTACTGGGTTTACAACCATAAGAAATGAAAATTCATGTTCATACAAAAACTTGTACATGAATATTCATAGCAACATTATTTATACTAGCCAAGAAGTAAAGAAAAGAAAAGTAAAAAACAGAAAAGGAAAAAAAAAGGTTCATCACCTGATGAATGGCTGAACAAATATGATATAGCCCTCTAGTGGAATTTTATTCAGCTGTTAAAAGGAATGAAGTATTGACATGTGCTACAACATGGATGGACCTTGAAAACATACTACTAAGTGAAAGTTGCTGGTCACAAATGACCACGTATTATATGATTTCACTTAGATAAAATGTCCTGGTTATGCATATCTATAGAGACAGAAAATAGATTAGTGTTTGCCTAGGACAGGAGGACAAGGGAAGAATAGGTAGTGAGTGCTAATGGGCATGGAGCTTCTATTTGGAGTGAAGAAAATGTTCTAAAATTAGATTGTGATAATGTTTGCACAATTCTATGAATATGCTAAAACCCATTGGATTGTACACCTTAAATGAGTGAATTTTATTGTATATAAATTATATCCCAATAAGGCTGTTAGAAATATACATACATAATAAATGGCTCATGAGTCAGTTTTCTTCCTTCCCTCACAGCTAAGTCTCTGGAGCAATTGCATGATTTGGGAAAGGAAATAAGAAAACTCCCTAGTGTTTCCAAGAATTGAGAGCTAAAACAACTGGTTCTCTTTAGGGAATATGAAAAAAATGACTTTCCCTAGTTCAGCCTGAGAAAAAGCTGTCTGACAAGTTGTCAAAATTCTTATGCATGCACAGGAATAAGTAGATGAAGAGCAACCCTAAAGAGTTAAATGTCTAAAACTGCACTGTCCAACCCAATAGCCACCAGCCATGTGCAGATGCTGAGCATCTGAAATGCATCTGGTCTGAATTGAGCTGTGCTGTAAGTGTAAAATAAACGGGATTTTTAAAAAAACTAAAATACATCTCATTAACAAGTTTTCTTTTCAGGTATTGATTATATGTTAAAATGATAATGTTTTAAATATATCAACCTAAATAGAATATAATATTAAAATTAATTTTACCTGTTTCTTTTTATTCTTTTTATAATGTGGATTCTAAAATACTTAAAATGTCATGTGTGGCTCATATTATATTTATATTGGGTAGTTCTGATCTAGAAATCTGTACTAAATGAAGCCATCAGACTAGCCAGTGAAAAATCCTAGGAACATGGGGAGACTTAGGACAAAAGGAAAGCTTCACTCTGAATGTATTGAAATAGAGGTATAACATGGTAAGAAACAAGAGTGCAAGTCTGCTGCTTGTGCTCCTGCTCTTCTCCTTCCTTCTTTCTCTCTCTCCCTTCCTCTCTACAGCTTTGCAAGTCCCAAGACTGAGACCTTAATCTAGGACTTCTTGGATCTGCATTAATAGTATCAGGACATGATTAATTAATTAATTAATTAATTAAAAATGAATAAATATAACTTGGACTTTTTGAATATCTCTATAATTGCATTTATCATAATTATTAGTTCACATCTATCATCTCCATTAAATATTAGCTTCTTAAGGATGGTGTACTGTGGGTCCTGTGATCCATGGGTTCCATATCAGTGAATTCAACCAACTGTGGATTCAACCAACTGTGAATTGAAAATATTCTTTTAAAAAATTGCATCTGTATTGGACATGTACAGACTTTTTTTTCTTGTCATTATTCCTTAAAAAATACAGTATGAAAACTATTTATATGGCATTTACATTGTATCGGTATTATAAATAATCTAGAATGATTTAAAGTATACAGGAGGATTGCACAGGTTATATGGAAGTACTACACTTTTTCATATCAGGGACTGGAGCTTCCGTGGATTTTGGTATCCTCACGGGTCCTGGAAACAATTCCCTATGGATACCAAAGGACAACTGTATATGTTTTATTTGTTTTGTCACCCACTGAGCACATAGTAGATATTCCCACATAAGTACTTGCTAAATTTGAGGTACATAGGAAAGAACACAGTTGGCCAAGCGCTGAATTTTTGTTTTGTATTTTTCTCAGATTTCTAAATCCAGGCTTGTAAAATCTCATGATATCTCCAATTAGTACAATGAATAACAAAATAATTTTTCAAGGAAAAATTACATTTTTATTTAACCTAAAAAATCTGAACCTATGCCAGACTATATCTTTAGATGAAGAAAGAAAAAAGGTGATATAATATCTAGCAAGGAATATTGCAGGGTCATATTGTCCGAAGTTTTGATAAGTTTTACTCTTATTGCTCAAGGGTTATCAATTATGATGTAAAAGACCAAATAAACAAATAAATGAATGTAAAATAATATGCATAAAACCCAAGCCAAGTCTGATGTGAGTGGGAGTTCTGAATACAGAACAAGTCTGTTCTTGGCAGTTCACCTGTGTCAGGCTGTTCACTTATTAGTTTGTTTTTACTCATTTTCCTATTTTTAAAAGCAATTCTTAATGAGCATAAGGGCAGATGTTTATCCTGGAGAATAAGCTATAGCAGTGTTGGCAGCAGCAGACACGTGTACCTCTGAGACATTTGTGACACAGAATATATTATTTCCGACACTTAAGAAACTAAGCGGCAGGAAGTCTGCTTCAGATTTTTATCGGCATCAACTGCTAATGGAGCTGATAAAGCTGATTTGTGGGGAAAGTGACTGCAATTGAAATGTGTGCAGATGCATTTACATTAGGGCTTTTTTCTTAACCAATGACTTCAGCCTTGATTTCAGCATTTTTTGCTTTCCTAAGCAATATCATAATCTTTTGAACAGTCAAGTTCAAACCAAATGTTTTTGCATTCCTCTCTCACTGCTATAGCGTATTATTTTGGGAAACCAGAATCAAGTAACCTCTCACGAATGGAAGTCATTCTGAAAAATATCTTTTCTTTCTTTATTTACTTCAATTAATTAATGCTGAGTAATTAACAATTGCTATCTAAAATAATTTTGCCATAACTTCAAGCCAATAAATCAAGCAAATGTAGAAAATAGTAACAGGAAACTTCCTTAAAAATCCTCAACATAAAAATATTTTAACTATCTCATTTCTTTTGTTTGTTTTAGAAAGAAAAGTCACACCTGAAGTAGACTTATTATCCCTGACAAAATTTTAAAATAATTAGTTGCCATTCAGAATTATCTAAAATATCAACATGCTTTAAAAGAGTTTTAGTCCTGATTTAACGTCAGGTTTCTTCTGTATAATAAGCACATTTAAAAACACAATAAGGATGACAATAAAACCAAACATTAGACACAGAGGTTATAAAAACTAGTGTTACTACACTGAACCAAAGAAAGATTTAACTAGTGACCATTTGGGCTTAATTGTTTATTTATAAAGAGCAAGCATATGTAATTCTAAAGTTTTTTAAAGGTTTTCCTATTGTTTTTACTACCACAACCCCTTTGTACACAGGATTCTATCATAAATTAAATCAGAATCTTCCATGTCTGACTGGATGGTCATTAAATCTTAGCATCGCTCCTGTGTGAAGTTTCTTTATCTGTAGCCACAACTTCCCCTTCAATGAGGGATGCTTTGAACAACATTGACCTTAGTCATCCAGCCTACAGGTTCCCATTTAAAGTTGTCATTATATTTAAGAAAGTCCTAATAGTCAGAATGCTTTTATAGGGAGCAAAATATCCCTGCTATGGTCTAATGCTATATCATGGAGCTGGAAACTCTCTAATTCATTGATTTCTGTAATACTTCTTTCTCCTGTTTCTTTCATTTCTCAGTCTCCTATTAAGGTTCTCCTCCTCTTCAGTCCACCCCTTAAACAGGGGTATTCCACAGGGTTCCAACTTTGGCTCACTGCTCTTCTCTCTCTACATGTTCTCTTTCAGTAGTGTCATTTACCCTCATTTTTAAAAATATTACTTCATGATCTTGACTTCCAAATCAATATACAACATTGACATCTGTCCCGAACTTTATATAGTGTGCTTGTTCTCAAACTTTGGTGCTTATTAAAATTACCTGCAGAAATTTTAATAGTCCTGATGCCCAAATGATACCCTCTACCCGTTTAATAGGAATTTCTGGGGATGGTAACCAGGCACTGGAATTTTGTACATCTCCCCAACTAATTCTAATGTGCACCAGAGTTTGAGAACAGGCAGTAGTGTGTTAGTAAATGTTTAACAGCCAGCTCTCTGCAAAGGTGTAGGGCACTGTCTGATTGTAGCAATTTGCTGATTTCACTGGTTTAATACCCCAACCATGACCAATTTCAGGCTACCAACTTGAGGTCAACCAGCTCTGAAAATGCCTGAAATTTAACAAGGGGCTCTACCAAGTTGATATGAAGTAACCCCAGCACACCAACTGGAACTGAGATACTAGTGTATTTGCTTTCCTGCTGAATGTATTAGCCAGATGATCTATTAAGATATATATGTCAGTAGATTTCTTCTCCAAAGACATTCTCATATAGAAGCCCGGTAAACTGAAAATAGCAATTGAGAGAAAGAAAAAGTGAAATAGATGACAGGATAGATAGATAATAGGTAGGTGAGTAGGAAGGTAGGTAGATAAACAGGCAGAAAGAAGCAGACATGAGCTCTGTTACAATGAGCCAGGGAACAAAGAGTCTCATCCACTTGGCTCTTCCTCCTTGTCCCCTGTGGTGACACATGAAATACTTCCATGGAAATCATAGGCCACATAGTGGGCATTTTTGGAACCACTGATCTGCAGAATAAAATCCATATTTCTCATCTCCACATAAGCAGCCCCTTCATGATCTGGACCTATGGTGCCTTTTAAGCTTCATTTCCTCGGTATGTGACTTCACACATTATAAGTACAGCCAGTAACCAAATGTTCACATCTTGTATTCTCCTTCCTCTTCTCCCCACCCCCACCATAAAAATGGCCTCGCATTATCCCACCAGTCTCATGTTTACAAGCAAATTTTGTAAGATAGAAACTTTCTTTCACTCCCCAAAACATCTTTCCCTGCTCCCTTTTTTGGCCTTAGTTGGATAGTGAGACGAGCATTGATGCCAAAGACATTTAGATTAGAAATAATGGTTTAAAAAAAGAATGCTTTGACACTAATACAAGGGCAAAAGTTCCCGGAAAAATAGAATTAAAAGATAATACAACCCTTTCCCCAAACTTTTATAGTACCCTCATATATCTAAGTTGCTTTAGGAGGAGATACTTAGAAACATTTGGAGCACCATAAAGAGGAACACAGAGAAAGAGCAGTATTCTTACAGCCCATTTTATTAAAATCAGAAAATTGCTTAGTAGATCATAAGGGCAAGAAAGAGAGAAAAAACACAAAAGTTGTGGACCTCAAAGCTTTAGGAATCCTTGATCCTGAAGATCCAAAGTGGTTTGGGTCATGGGGCCCAAAAAAATCCCCAACCCCTGCAGCCCCATGTCTACACTTGTCTTTACCCATGCCTGTGTAAATCTAAAGGGATGCGTGCCCCACTTAGGCTGAGGGAGAGGTATAGGTCTCACATATACTAGACAGAAAGGGAAAACTGAATAAACTCAGTAAGTTTCAGGACCAAATACTCTGTTGATTTATTAACTAGTCCTGAAAGAAAAGGTAACAAGGAAGATATCTCTTCCTTGCAAGAGCCCACCAAGCCCTAGTCCAAGTCAACATACCATAGTAGGAGGACCACAGATGTGGCAGATGGAAATAGAACACCAGGGTCTAGGCATGGATCTGCCATGCACATGCTCCGAGACCCTGCCTTTCCTGTGAAATGGAGTAGTGAATAAGAAGAACACACTATTAAACTTTAAAGAGCTTGGCCAGTGTTTCTCAGTCCATTGTTTTCATTATTGCCTCCCCAAGGTGTGTTTTTTCAGACATGTTTTTCCTAATTACCCCACCTATAAAATTTCCATACCGTGGATATACTGAATATCTGTTTACATAATGTATGTATAACTGTGCTTCGTGTGTGTATAAAAGCAAGATTTTTTGCCAACCTCAAGAAACTATTTTCACCCTTCAGGAACAGTATCACCCCCTTTGTGAATGCAGGAGCTAGACAGATGAAGGTTGACTTTATCATCATACCTCTATTACCCAAGCGAGATTTTCAAAGCTAGGTATGAGTGAAATGTTATGAAATTTTAAATAATGTTAAAGTATGACATTAGAACTAAAAGCTTTTCAAAACCATTCAGTAAGGTTCAAATACAGAAGATCAAAGTCGTAACACAGAAGACTAAACTAAGCTATCATTTGTATCCAAAGTCTAAAAGGTATGTATTTAGAGACTTTGTTTTGAATAAACTTGAAGATTATACTAGCCTCTCACTGAAAATAAACATAGTTGTGGGCAGCGATAAGAAGCAGGTGTGAAGAAAATCAAGCTGAGTGCTAACAGGCTGTCCTATTGTAAATGCAGCAGACTTCTTTTGCAGGCATTATTTGCATAGTAGACACAGTAATTTGTGTATGGCACCTCAGATAAAACAAAAGGTCTTTCAACCTTTGCAGTACAGTAGACTAAAAATATAGTGAACAAAATGCTAAATAAGTTACTGAAACTATGGCATTTCATAGCTTTGTAAAGTATTTGTGCTTCATAACAGGAAAAATTGTATATTACTTTGTTTATGTAGAATCTCTCTTACACAAAATGTCTTCCAACACTTTATAACAAATTAGAGATTGACAGCACAGTGATAACATTAGCTAATTTGATAGCTATTTTTTACTTGAAGGTAGCATACATAGCTTTTTAAATATGAACAGACTTTCAAATACGCTTCAGGAATTTAGCAATGCATGGGTTATTTTTAAATGTCTTCACTAAAAGCAGGGGGAAAAGATTTTTTTTTTTCTGGAATTTCAGTAGGCAATTTGGATGCCAACCCAGACGAGAAAAGCAGTAACTGGGGTCAGGCAAAGACAAACAGAAATAGGACAGGCAACTAACATAAGAGTTATCTCTGAGCAGAACAGGTATGAGTCAAGAAAGGCTTGGGAGTTAGTCAACATCATTTGACTGGAATGAATCGAAGACCAGAAAAGATAGGCAAATTCTAGTCCACTGGGTTAGAGAATTTAATGCAGTAAAGTACCATGAAAAGTTCTGTCAATATTTCTCATTCTGCTAAATTTTACTCTTGGAATCCTCTCATTCCATTGGCCACATCCTCTCTAAAATGATCTTTTATTTAAAAGGCCTTTCCAGGGCCGAGCCTGTGGTGCACTCGGGAGAGTGCAGTGCTGGGAGTGCAGCAACGCTCCCGCCGCGGGTTCGGATCCTATATAGGAATGGCCAGTGCGCTCACTGGCTAAGCGCGGTGTGGGCAACACCACACCAAGGGTTGCGATCCCCTTACCAGTGACGAAAAGGATAAAAAAAAAAAAAAAAAGGCCTTTCCACATGAAAAGAACAAAGTACTGATACATATTACAACATGGCTGAGCCCTGAAAACATTATGCTAAGTTAAAAAAGCCAAACCCAGTCACAAAAGGTCGCATGTTGCACTCCACTTTTATAAAATACGCAGACTAGGCAAATCCACAGAAACAAAAAGATTAGTGATCGCCGAGGGCTGGAGCCAGTGGGAAATGAGTGATTGTTTAATGGGTATGGTGTTTCCTTTTGGAATGATGAAAACATTATCAAATCAGATAGTGGTGATGATTGCACAACATCGTGAATGTACTAAATTGTACACTTTATAATGGTGAAAGTCGTGAATTTTATGTTATGTATATTTTACAGCACACACAAAAGAGGCCTTTCCAATTTGTGCATTTTAACCCATGGGAAAGTATGCTTCTTTCTAGTAGTAAACCTAAGTGGTTTTTGGTTTTTGTTTTTTCCAGTGGTACATATAAATTTTATGGGGCCCCAAAGCTTTTGCAATTTGGGGAGTCTCCTAAGAGAAATAATTCAGAATTACAAATACAAAATACCTGTGGCTTCTCTGGGAGGGACCTACGCAAGTGAAGGACCCTGAAGCTTAACCTTCAATAACTTCATGGCTGACACCTCTTGGTTCCTTCCATGAGAAACGCAGAAGAGACATTCACATCTTCCAGCCTGATCTCCTAGTTCAATCCGTACTTGTCAACATTCCACAAGGTGATTTGGAAGGTCACCATTTTCTACACCATTGGATCAATTATGAAAGAGTCCTCTATTTTCTAACTAAGATGAGGACCCTAAGGTCTGACACTCCTGCCCTAGGCTGGGTGGGCATGCTTCCAGCTATAGTGAACTTACTGTAAAATTGCTCCTCTTGGAAGCCAGTTGGAATGGATACATTGACGGATAGTCAGTTGCTAAGTGTAGCAAGGGTCATTATAGTGTGAAGGCAGAAAAGAATGTTGGGTATGTCTGAAGAAGAATCTATTATGATGAGTACAAGAAATAAATATATCACACTGAGTTACTGGAGACAACTCAGGTCAAGAGGCTGTTTAGAGAAAACAGACAAGATAAGGAAAAGGAATGCACATTATTTACATCCCCAAGACCATAAAGTAAGGACAAGTGAGACATAGAGACCCAGCCAGGCAGAGCAAAGATCTGAACTGTACAGTCTCACTTGTGGCTGCCACAATTACAAGCAGGACTCTTTTCATATAATAAAGACATTGCATGAGAAACACCACAAAAAAATAAGCAGCTAATAAGAGTGGAGCAATACTGGTCGAGTTATCTTCACCTAAAAGTAAGTTTTTGGTGGGAGGAGAACTGTATGTAAAAGAGGATAAGATTTGGGGTCATAAATAAAAATGTTTGTATAATTCCACTATTCCAGAACATCGTAGCCCCAACCTACAGTCTTTTATGTATCCTTCCCACATGGTCAGTGAGTGAGACTAAATTAGAAGCACTGTCTGTGTACGTTTCCTAATCTGTCCCACCTGGTGGCTATTGCTGCATTGGAGAACACCTCCTGCCTGCATTATATCAATATCTATTAAGGATTACAAGATCCAGGATACTACTCCAGGTGATGAACAAACCAGACAAAACATCCCTGCCTTCGTGGAACTTACATTCTAGTGGTAGAAAAGAAACAACAAATATACAAAATTAGTAAGTTACAAGAGTGTTAGAAAGTTGTAAGTAAAACAGGAAAAAAAAAGAAGCAGGGTAAAGGTGATGAGCAGTGCCTTCAAGAGGCAGAGTGGCAAGGGGTAAATATCCAATTTTAAATAGAGTCATGTTAGACTTCACTGAGTAGATGTTTCTTGTACAAAAACTTAAAGGAATTGAGGAAAGCAGCCATGCAGATAGGGAGAATTGCAATCACCTGGTATGTGAGGAACACCAAGAAGAGCAGCAGGCTGGAGCTGAGAGAGCAAGTGGGAGAGGGGTAGAAATGAGATAATGCTAGGCCTGTGGGTCATGGAAAGGGTTTTTGCTAATATATAGGTTGGAAGAAGGCAGATCTCACTTTCTCATATGGTGTCTTCCATGACTGAGCTTGGCTTGCTATTGATTGTGACAGACAGCTGCCTTGACTGCTCTCCCAACTTTACTGCCACCAAAGGTTGTTAGATAGATAAACCAGAAAATCAACAAAGTTAAGAAAGCATCTTAGTTCAACAATCACAATAATACATTGAACTTTCAAAAGGAGAGAAAAGAACTGAGGTTACTAGATGTGGGAAAGGGGGAAGTAGAGGGGAGTAAGGGAGAAATTGGCAAAGAGACACAAAAAGCAATTACATTGTATAATGTTGAATATATAAATTATCCTAATTTGAGCATCACATATTGCACACAAGAAATGATATTCAACTCTATACATATGTACAATCAACTATGTTACAATAAAATAAAGAAAAAAGAAAAGAAAAAGGGAGAAAACAGGACTGAGGTTACCAGAGGTGGGAAAGCGGGAGTAGAGCATAAGGAAAGAATTGATAAAGAGCCACAAAAAATGACAACATTGTATAATATTGAATATACTTACTATCCTGGCTTGAGCATCACATATTGCACACAGGTATTGATGAGCAACTCTGCACCCCATTTACATGTACAATTAATTATGTTTCAAAAAGGAGGAGAAGGAGAAGGAGAAGAAAAATATCTAAGTCATTTGAGTCTATATTCCTTAAACAATTTTATTCTCACAAATTTCCCCTTAGATGCCTGTCATATCAGGCAGGTCTAATTCCTTTTCTTTACATATTCTGTGTTTGTTTCTACTTCTATGCTTTTGCTCATGTTATTTCCCAACTCCTTGTATCACCAACCCAATGGCCCTACTTACCTTCACATGTATTAGGATGAGGGGTGTTGTTTTCCTCCACACAAAGCTTGGATTCCACATACAGCTCCGATTCCATCCTCAACCAGTATACTCACTCACTTCTTAAAACCTCAAGTCTCCTGCCTTTCTTTCCCATTCACTGCACCTACACCTGCACAGTTGACCTTGGCTAAAGAAAAACATATGACCATGATAACTGGCTGCGCTTTAAATTCATGCTCACTAATTTCCAGTGAATCCTTAGTGCATCTCCAAAATCACCACATTTCCTGAGTCTATTCACTCTTCCCTTCTCCTTGGTGACATTTCACATTTCTCCTTTCTCCTCTAGCATCTCCTCTCCTACTTCGTGCTTAGCTGATTATCCTGATGGACACAATCAGAAGAGAACCCCTACACAGATCTAACACCAAACTTCCCCAAGCAACAGCCATCTTCACCTGTATACTCTTACCCTCTTCTTCCAGATTCAAATTTCTGTCTAACATATTCCCTTTTGACCTAAAGGAATTCCTTTAATAGTTCTGTTACCAACAAGTTCTCTCAGTCTTTGTTCATTTATAATGTCTTTATTTCACCTACATTTTGAAAGATAGTTTTCCTGGGTGTAGAAGTTTTGGTTGACAGGTTGTTGTGTTTTTTCTCCCAGAAATGTGAATATCTTATTCCAGTGCTAAGTGGCCTCCATTGTCTCTGATGAGAAGTTAGCTGTTAATCATACTGTCATACCCTGTATTTGGCAAGTTGGCTTTTCCTTGCCACTTTCAAGGTTTTCTCTTTGGCTTCAGCTTTCAACAGTCTGACTATTATGTGTCTAAGTGTGGATAATTTTGTGTTGATCCTACTTGGGAGGTTTTAAACTTGGATTCATAAACTAATATTTTTCATAAAATTTGGGAAGTTTTTAGCTATTTTTTCTTCAAAAAATTGTATACCCCTTTAACTATTCCTTCTCCTTCTTGATTCATTACACATATATCCATGTGATTTATATTACCTACAAATCTCTGAGGCTATGCTCATTTTACTTTTTTTTTTTTAATTCTATTCTTCAGTTTGGATGATTTCTATTTATCAGTCTTCATGTTTATTGATTCTTTCTTTCTTCTGGCGTCATTTTCTGTTGAACCCCTCTAGTAAATTTTTTATTTCAGTCTTTGGAATTTTCAACTACAGAATTTCTATTTGATTCTCTATGTTTTGAATAATTTCCATCTCCTTATTGAGATTTTCTATTCACTGAATGATTGTCATTATAGTTTCCTTTAATTCCTTACACAGTTTCTTTCAGTGAATTCAACATATTTATAATAGCTGATTTTTACTATTTGTATGTTAAATCCAACATCTGAGGATACTCAAAGATAATTTCTATTGACTGCTTCTATTCGTTAAGTATGTGTCACACTTTCATGTTTCATCTCATATCTCATAATCTTTTGGTTGAATACAAGCCAGACCTTTTTAGATAATACATTGTAGCAACTCTAGATTCTGACTACTTTACACCTGAAGACTGTTGTTCGGCTTTGTTTGTTTAGTAAACTTGCCTAGACTAAATTTATAAAGCCTGTATCCCCCAAAATGTGCAGCTACTGATGTCACTGTTCAATTGCCATTTTTCTTATCTTTATTTTTAAGCATGCCTTCCTAGAGGTCATCCCTGTAATCATTCAGCGAAAGATTTCAAAGTTGTTGTCCAACACTTCAGGCCAGTAAGCCTTCTATTTTATGTTGATGGATCGGCATGTGAACTAGGGAACACATTAAAATTTAGATAATTTTCTTTTTAAAAAATTGCATTTTTATTAGCATATCATTGTTACAAATTATAGTTATTCTTTATGTCCCTTATCCAATCACCCCACCTGCTCTCCTTTCCCCTCCCTCTCCCCCTTCCCCCTCTAATAACCATAGATTTCTTCTCTTCATCTGATAGGTTAACTGTTCTTCTGTTGGTCTGTTGCCTAGATGATCGGTCTAGTACTGAGACAGGTGTGATCAAGTCCTCCTCTATTATCGTAAATCAGGAGCTTCTTCTATTACTCTCTGGAATATGCTTTGTGGAGAGAGAGGACCTCTTCATTTTTTTTGGTCTCTGCTGGTGCTTCCCTTTGTGTCAATGCAGTCGAGAGTCTGGTGTATCATCTGCACAGCGGCTGTGACTGCTGCTATAGAGACTAACAACATTTGCAGCAGCCATGGCAATCGTGGTGGCTATGGTGGGCTACCCCTGTGGAAATGGTTATTTTGGTGTACTCTTTACCTGGTTGCAACTGGGTTTGGCTTCCCCCAGCTCCATACCTCAGGACCCCAGTGGGGCCCCAGAGTGGTGGCAGCAGCTTGCCTAGATGTGGCTGGGTTCAGTAGATAATTTTCAATTCTGCTCCTGCTTTTAACTTTCCACCAGGTTCTCTCACATCTCCTCTGCACCTGTGTGCAGGTTCTGCCAGATAGGGATAGGCGGGTGGGTGAATGAAATTTCTGTGGTCTCTGCTGTGCATGTTCATAGCCTCAGTCCTTTAGATCTGTTTGAGACCTGAACATATGAGAAAGTTCTGTGATGTACAAAAAGTGGAGATTTTTTGTTTGCTATTGAGAAAAATTAAGAATGAAATTTCTGTGGTCTCTGCTGTGCATGTTCATAGCCTCAGTCCTTTAGATCTGTTTGAGACCTGAACATCTGAGAAAGTTCTGTGATGTACAAAAAGTGGAGATTTTTTGTTTGCTATTGAGAAAAATTAAGTGTAATTTGATTTCTCTTAGACCCTCTCCAATTGCACTTATTTTCTGGTGGATAATAAGGCTTATTGTAAAGTAAGGGCATTTCACAGGAGGAACACCAACAAAAACCATATATATTTTAATATACCAAATATGTACATCTACTAATGCATTTGTTATTGCATTTTTTGTTGTTGTTATTCTGTGTTAAGGATAAATAAATAAATAAATAAATAATTCCTGCAGGCTGCTCCATGTCATTAAAAACATTATTTTTTTTAATTGTCATACTAGAAAGGAATAACAGGTGAAAAAAAATCTAAACAGGCTTGACTTAATAGGAATGTACAAAGCAAACTATACAAGTATAGCTATGTCTTATTATTTTCTGATTATTGCACTAAGGAAAAAGAAAGGTCAACATCAACTGACAGTAAGTAAATAAATTGTTGTTGTCTCTCTGAAAAATATTCTAATAACCTATGCTATGATTTTAGGTTTCAGGCAAAAATGACATGAGGTTGACAACCTCTATCATTTTGTCACCAAATATTTTCTCTTTACTTTGAAGAAATACATTTATTTAGGGCCGGCCCCGTGGCGCACTCGGGAGAGTGCAGCACTGGGAGCGCAGTGATGCTCCCGCTGCGGGTTCGAATCCTATATAGGACTGGTGGGTGCGCTCACTGGCTGAGCGCAGTGTGGGCGACACCACACCAAGGGTTGCGAACCCCTTGCCAGTCACGAAAAAAGACAAAAAAAAAAAAGAAAAGAAATACATTTATTTATTCAACGAGCATTCATCAAGCACCTACTGTGGGTCCGACACTCTGCTAAATACTTGACATGTAAAGTGTATGAGTCAGCTTCTGTCCTAAAGAATGTTACAGTTGAGCAAATGAGAGGAATGGGTTAACCCAAAATGAGAGTGCACTATAGTCAGTGCTATGGTAAAGGAATCCACCTTCAGGGATCAGAGTGCTTCCCAGAAGAGGTGACATGAATGAATCCTAAAGCATAAACAGGAATTGGCCCAGCACTGAAAAAGGAACAGGGTTTTCTGGGTATAGGAAAAAGCATGGAGAATTAGAAGAAACTGCAAGTAGTTTACTAGCTAGTCATATGATTTGGAAGGAGTTGTGAGAAAGAAAGTAAAAGACAAGAGCAGGATCATAGTATGAAGTACCTTACATCCCAGGCCAAATGTTTTGCATTGTTCCCAGTGTGATTGGATCCCCTGCTGGATCTTGCAAAGGAGAATGACATTTCGGTCCCTGACCCCTCCCTGCACTATAGGGATCTACTTGTGGATATCTTTTCCACTAACTCAACAAATGTTATGAAGATACTCAGAAATAAAACAAGTCACTGATTTTGCTGATTCCTAGAAAGGAGGGAAAAGGTAAATACATTAGTAAACAGTATGAGTCTGGTAGGGCCCTGAAATTATCTTCACATTTAGAGGTTAAAGGTACCTGTTTGAAATTTAATTATCAATTAATCATTCCAGAATTGTCCTCTCTCTAAGAATCAGTGTCAGCCAATAAATATAATAATCTGCACTCTTTTCTTTTGTTTATTTTAACTATTTTCAACTTAACCTTTAGGCAGGTCATAGCTGCTTATACTCAACATTTATTAACCTTTTGCAAAGTAATTATTTCTAGGAATATAAAGCAGCCTGTTAGTGACTCCATTTTTGTTCATTTCATCTGAACAAAATTTGTGCCTATTCTTCAGAATTATACCTTAAAAACTCTTTGCTTCTTAATCTAACTAGTTTATTTTATTATTAGCAAAATGATTCCATCAATATATAGTTAAAATGCGATTAATTTAATCTTATATTTTTCTCTAAGATTTAACACTTGAAAGAATAAATATGTCCATTCACAATAATTTGATTCCTCATGTAAGTGATACATGAGATCACCTAAAGTGAAATCATTACATTAGTAATCTCTCCTTGATGGAAGTTTTATTATAAGTTTCTGTGTTCTTTCACTTTTGATAGATTAACACTTTTAAAAAAACACTGTCAAGAACGTGGGAAAGATTGTTTAAAATCACATCTTTAAAAGAATATTATCTCTGATAAAAAAAATTAAATAACATTCAAATTATTTTTCTGAAGAATTGCTGTGATTTAGGAAGGGAAAACCCAAATGTCTGTGTAGAAACCATTATTAGGAAAAAGATGTTAGACCCACAATGGTAACATGTCTGTAAAATAATTTAACTACAAAATATTTTCAATGCCACTTCACAAAAGTCTCAAATTCTTAGATTTTCTCCTTGGGTCTGCTGCCGCTGTCACAGTTCAACCTCTTATCAGGTCCCATAAGCAACAGTCTCATTAGTGCCTCTGCTTCCTGTCTCCTCATCTCCCTAAGAAACAAAGTTGATGGTGAAACTTTCCTGTTTACAACCTCTGCTGGCTCCTTGTTGGTCACTGGGAAACAAACAGCATATCTTGGTACATAGCCCTTTATGCCACAACCAACCTATTATACAGAGTCCAAGGGTACCCCCCAACTTTTTAGGGTCAAGGCCAAAGTCCTATTTGTCTTCCTACCTGCACCACATGATCCAATGCAGAAACATAGTAGGGCCTTGTATCGGTTTTCTATGGCTGTTGTAACAAATTACCACAAACTTGGTGACTTAGAATAACAGATGTATATTCTCTCACAGTTCTGGAAGGTGGAAGCCCAAAATCAGTTTCCCTGGGCTAAAATCCAGGGTAGCTCATACCCACTCTCCCTTTGGAGGCTCTACAGGAAAGTCCATTTCTTGCCTTTCCGGTTTCTGGTGGCTGCATTCCTTGGCCTGTGGATGCATCATTCCATTCTCTACCTCTTTGGTCACATTGCCTTCTCCTCTTCTATCTGGGTAATCTCTCTCTTTCTATTATAAGAATGCTTGCAATGACATTTAGGGCCCACCCAGATGATCCAAACTATAATCTCCCCATGTCAAGATCCTTATCTTAATCACAACTGCAAACACAGATAAGTTAACATTTACAGCTTCCAGGGATTAGGAGCTGATATCTTTGTAGACCATTGTTCAGCCTTTTACAGGCCTTAATAAATGTTTTAAATAAATTAACATCTTTGGCATTAGCTAGTTCACTTATCTGGTAAACTTGCTATGAAGGTGATTGGAAGGATATGCACCAAACTGTTAACAACATCATCTATCATGGGTGGAACACAAATGAGAAGGAAGGGAGAGGGCCCAATATCAATACTTACTGTTTTATATACGTCCATGTATTTTAATAGTTTTTATTGCATTTTTGCACTATGAAAAATAAGTGAGCAATAGTAGCTTTATTTATAATTGCCAAAATTTGGAAACAACCAAAAGGTCTTTCAGTAGTTGAATAAATTGGTGGTACATCCAGACAATGGAATATTATTCAGTGAGAAAAAGAAATGAACGTTCAAGCCATGAAAAAAACAGAGGAAACTTAAATGCATACTACTCAGTGAAAGATGCCAATCTGAAAAGGCTACATACTATATGAGTCCAACTATATGAATTTCTGAAAAAGGCAAAACTACGGGGACAAAGAAAAGATCAGTAATTACCAGACGGTAAGGGGAAGGATAGATAAATAGTCAGAACTCAGGATTTTTAGGGCAGATAAGATATTCTGTATAAGATACTGTAATGGTGGATACATGTCATTATACATTTTGTCAAAACTCATAAAATGTACAACACCAGGAGTGGATCTTAAGGTAGACTACGAACTTTGAGTGATAACAATGTGTCGATGTAGGCTTATTGATTGTAATAATGCATCACTCTGGTGGGGAATGTTGATAGTGAGGGAGACTGTGGTTGTGTGGGGACAGGTTGTGTATGAGAATCCATACATTCCACTCAATTTTGCTGTGAACAGAAAATTGCTCTAAAAAATAAAATCTATTAAAAATAACTAAGCAAGCAAATGCATGTATTGAGCACACCAGAATTAGGTATGCAAAATAATTTAAGAAGCAGTATTTGACATCGAAGGCACATAAAGAAGGCTGACGTATAAACAAATGATTCAGTGCAGTGTGATACAAATAATGAGAGAACTGCTCACAAGATACAGAGGTAATAAACATTGGTACTCCAGGGAAAGACCTAGAATAGACATATATATAGATTTAGAACTCATAAATTAGTAGGAGATAGTTGGAGTCATGAAAATTATGAGAACAATTTAAGAAATTATTAGGGACTGATGTTCCAGTCCAAGTGTATCTGATCTTCTAAGTAACTTACAACATATTTGGACAGACAGACACATGCTCTATCCCAATATTGTCATAAACACTAATATTAAAATACACACAAAGTGCTTTGGGGTAACAGAGAGAAGCATTTAGCCCAAGTTCATGGAAGGTCTGCCAAGTTTATGAAAGGTTTTCTGGAAAAAAAAAAAATGACAATTTATATCATTCTTGAAGATTAAATTAGAATTGCCCATATAAAAAATAGAAAGATTTGGGGGAAGGATGTGCTGAGCAGAGGAAGAGCAGTGTGGATGAGCAATAAAACTACACATGGTTACACACGTTATTGAAGGAAGAATTAAGTGGTTGGTTTAGGGTAGCTGACTCTGAGATTAAAAAGTATGTAAAGGCAAACAAGGGAGACTAGATTTTACTCTGTAAGTGATGAGTTGGTTGGTAGATGTATCTTACTGAAAGATGCCACCTAGACAGAGAGCAGAATAGGATTAAGATCAGAATAGATAAAGCCCAACATTAATCTCAAAATTATCTACAAAGTATGTGCATATACATAGAATGACTGGGACAGACTAACCAGCTATGTCCTAGAGTTATTGCTTTTCTTCACAGGGGATTTAGTTTCTGTTTCCAGTTCTGCGGTTAACTAGCTGTCATGCCTTCATAGTTCTCAGTTCCTTTATCTCTAAGATAAAACAGGTGTCAAATTAAATGATTTTTTTTTGTCTTCAGAAATCCAAAATGCTGGTTCAATGATTATGCCTTCATTTTCTCTTATATCGTGTAATAATTAATACTATAATACAATTCATAATATAGTAGCTTGATACATTGTTTAGTTGATTTAACAACTGACACAAAATGAAATCATTGAGATTGTGGGAAAAGATGCTACCTAAATTTTAAATAGGATATATCATCAAATATGTATGCTCAACTCCCCTGTTCTATTTTCAAAAGCCAAGCCTTTTTATTTCCCTTTTAGTTAACGTTCTTTCTTTTTTTTTTTTTTTTTTTTTTTTTTTTTTTTTTTTTTTTTTTTTTTCCGTGTCCGGCAA
>NW_007727677.1:152052-154597 GCF_000696425.1 Galeopterus variegatus
TGAATCCTATATAGGACTGGTGGGTGCGCTCACTGGCTGAGCGCAGTGTGGGCGACACCACACCAAGGGTTGCGAACCCCTTGCCAGTCACGAAAAAAGACAAAAAAAAAAAAGAAAAGAAATACATTTATTTATTCAACGAGCATTCATCAAGCACCTACTGTGGGTCCGACACTCTGCTAAATACTTGACATGTAAAGTGTATGAGTCAGCTTCTGTCCTAAAGAATGTTACAGTTGAGCAAATGAGAGGAATGGGTTAACCCAAAATGAGAGTGCACTATAGTCAGTGCTATGGTAAAGGAATCCACCTTCAGGGATCAGAGTGCTTCCCAGAAGAGGTGACATGAATGAATCCTAAAGCATAAACAGGAATTGGCCCAGCACTGAAAAAGGAACAGGGTTTTCTGGGTATAGGAAAAAGCATGGAGAATTAGAAGAAACTGCAAGTAGTTTACTAGCTAGTCATATGATTTGGAAGGAGTTGTGAGAAAGAAAGTAAAAGACAAGAGCAGGATCATAGTATGAAGTACCTTACATCCCAGGCCAAATGTTTTGCATTGTTCCCAGTGTGATTGGATCCCCTGCTGGATCTTGCAAAGGAGAATGACATTTCGGTCCCTGACCCCTCCCTGCACTATAGGGATCTACTTGTGGATATCTTTTCCACTAACTCAACAAATGTTATGAAGATACTCAGAAATAAAACAAGTCACTGATTTTGCTGATTCCTAGAAAGGAGGGAAAAGGTAAATACATTAGTAAACAGTATGAGTCTGGTAGGGCCCTGAAATTATCTTCACATTTAGAGGTTAAAGGTACCTGTTTGAAATTTAATTATCAATTAATCATTCCAGAATTGTCCTCTCTCTAAGAATCAGTGTCAGCCAATAAATATAATAATCTGCACTCTTTTCTTTTGTTTATTTTAACTATTTTCAACTTAACCTTTAGGCAGGTCATAGCTGCTTATACTCAACATTTATTAACCTTTTGCAAAGTAATTATTTCTAGGAATATAAAGCAGCCTGTTAGTGACTCCATTTTTGTTCATTTCATCTGAACAAAATTTGTGCCTATTCTTCAGAATTATACCTTAAAAACTCTTTGCTTCTTAATCTAACTAGTTTATTTTATTATTAGCAAAATGATTCCATCAATATATAGTTAAAATGCGATTAATTTAATCTTATATTTTTCTCTAAGATTTAACACTTGAAAGAATAAATATGTCCATTCACAATAATTTGATTCCTCATGTAAGTGATACATGAGATCACCTAAAGTGAAATCATTACATTAGTAATCTCTCCTTGATGGAAGTTTTATTATAAGTTTCTGTGTTCTTTCACTTTTGATAGATTAACACTTTTAAAAAAACACTGTCAAGAACGTGGGAAAGATTGTTTAAAATCACATCTTTAAAAGAATATTATCTCTGATAAAAAAAAATTAAATAACATTCAAATTATTTTTCTGAAGAATTGCTGTGATTTAGGAAGGGAAAACCCAAATGTCTGTGTAGAAACCATTATTAGGAAAAAGATGTTAGACCCACAATGGTAACATGTCTGTAAAATAATTTAACTACAAAATATTTTCAATGCCACTTCATAAAAGTCTCAAATTCTTAGATTTTCTCCTTGGGTCTGCTGCCGCTGTCACAGTTCAACCTCTTATCAGGTCCCATAAGCAACAGTCTCATTAGTGCCTCTGCTTCCTGTCTCCTCATCTCCCTAAGAAACAAAGTTGATGGTGAAACTTTCCTGTTTACAACCTCTGCTGGCTCCTTGTTGGTCACTGGGAAACAAACAGCATATCTTGGTACATAGCCCTTTATGCCACAACCAACCTATTATACAGAGTCCAAGGGTACCCCCCAACTTTTTAGGGTCAAGGCCAAAGTCCTATTTGGAGAGCAGAATAGGATTAAGATCAGAATAGATAAAGCCCAACATTAATCTCAAAATTATCTACAAAGTATGTGCATATACATAGAATGACTGGGACAGACTAACCAGCTATGTCCTAGAGTTATTGCTTTTCTTCACAGGGGATTTAGTTTCTGTTTCCAGTTCTGCGGTTAACTAGCTGTCATGCCTTCATAGTTCTCAGTTCCTTTATCTCTAAGATAAAACAGGTGTCAAATTAAATGATTTTTTTTTGTCTTCAGAAATCCAAAATGCTGATTCAATGATTATGCCTTCATTTTCTCTTATATCGTGTAATAATTAATACTATAATACAATTCATAATATAGTAGCTTGATAAATTTTTTAGTTGATTTAACAACTGACACAAAATGAAATCATTGAGATTGTGGGAAAAGATGCTACCTAAATTTTAAATAGGATATATCATCAAATATGTATGCTCAACTCCCCTGTTCTATTTTCAAAAGCCAAGCCTTTTTATTTCCCTTTTAGTTAACGTTCTTTCTTTTTTTTTTTTTTTTTTTTTCTTTTTGTCTTTTTCCGTGTCCGGCAACGGATCGCAACCCTCAGTGTTGCCCCCGTACCGGACTGGGGACCGGCAACGGGATTGCA
>NW_007727677.1:155597-274585 GCF_000696425.1 Galeopterus variegatus
CGGGATTGCAACCCTCGGCGTTGCTCCCGCGCCTCGCTCAGCCAGTGAGCGGGAACCGGTCTGTATGTGGGATCCGAACCCTCGGGCAGGAGCGCCGCCGTGCTTCCCAAGCGGCGCACTATCCAGTGCGCCACCGGGCCGGCCCTAGTTAAGGTTCTTTCAATTTTGGCCACTTAATAGTCTGGATATATTCTCATCATACTTCATGCTCAACATTAATAAGTGAAACTATAACATCCCTTTAATAAAGTGTAGCTTGTTTATGTATTCAGAGTTTATATTAATATCTAACTGGTGCTTGTGCCTGCAGATGCTGTCTCACTGGTGGTCCGTTGTTCTGTCCACTTGTTTTTAGGTCAACCGTTTGCTTCCTACCGTAGTAAATGATCCAGAGTGTCCTGACTTACCCCTCCCCACCTCCCCTGCAGGTCTGATTTGAAGGAGAATAAGAACAATTAAGAGCTTAATTACATCTATTAGCAAAAAGTAAGAAAACAACATTTTATGCCATATATAAAAGTTGCCTCCCCTCTGTACTAAGATTTAATCCTCCCAGGTACAGTTTTCTTCCATGGTAATATTCAACACTCTCAAACTCTTGCTATTGCACTTTTTGCACTTTTGAAAAATGTCAGCACTCAATTTTATAACATTTGACTTAACGCTTTTGGGGGCACTTTCAACCTTTCACAATTTATAGCCATCTCCCCAAAATATGTGATAGACAAAGTTAAGGTAGCAGTCAGAATAAAAGGTTAGCATATGGATTGAAATGTTATAAGACATCAATAAAGATAATAGACTAAAAAATATTCAAAGCAGAAATTAACTTCTTTAACATCTTATCATCTCGTTATCACCTTATTAGCAAATTCTCTATAAGAGTTTATCATTTTGAAAATGTGCTATGTTCAAATTTGCATAACATTACTTCTTCATGGAATCCTCAAAATATTGAACAAAGTGACCTGAAGTAATAGTATCACTTTTTTCAGAATGCAAACATACATATAAAATTTCTTTTTCATTTTGTTTAATCTGTATAAACTATGGCATTTCCCATTATAACTTGATTTCATACAAGAGGTTTTCAAAAAGTTCATTTAAGGATTTGTGTTAGCTTTTAATTCAATTTTTCCACAAACTTTTCGAAGTACCCTTGTATTATCTGACCTACAAAACAGAATAGGTCTTGTTTTGAAGACAATAGAAACTTAAAATATATCGTTTTAATCCTATAAAATGCACTCAAAATAAAATGTAATGCTTCTTGAAATAAAACAGGTTTCTTTTTCTTTTTTTTTTAAGTGTATTTATTTTTATTTATTTATTTATTTATTTTACATTCTATGATGTTGTTGCAGAGCAGCTGGCGGGGAGTGGGAGAGGGGAAAGGGGAGGAGAAAAGGGAGGGTGAAGGGGGAGGAAGGAGGGATGGACTTGAGGCCTGTGGCACCCCCCTCATTCCTGCATGGGAGACCAAGGGGCTTCCAGCAGTGGCCCAGTCTATGCTGAGCTGGGTGCAGATGTCAGAGGGGTGTGGATGAAGCTTGGGAGCCCAGGGCACTTCCTGCAGTGGCTCTGTGGTTGTCACTGGGCTGGTTGCGGGTGTCAGGAGGGTGTGGCTGAGGCCCCCAGCCCTCTCCCCTCCCTGCCTTAGTAGAACTTCCAGTCCTCCTAGGTTTTATAGGTGTTCTTTGGTGATGTGAGACCTTTACTAGTTATTATCAAGCTTTGTCTCTGGTTTGTGGGTATTTTGCTTTTTCTTTCAGTTCTGTATTGGATTATTTGCTGTTCCTACCACTTAAACTCTGCACTGGAACTAATTTATTGTCCTTTGCTTACTTCTAAAATGGGGTAGCTTCCTGTGGGGACCAGTACTTGAGCTCTGTGGTTGAGCTAAATTGCTGCTTTGCTGCTGATTCCCTGGGGAAGGCTTTTTGTGCAGCTCAGGGTTTAATGGTTGACTTTATAGGTACTTCCGGTCTGGTGAGACCAAGTACCCCTGGGTTGTGTGGAAACTCCAGTCTGGTCCTGAGTCTTTTCAGCAAACTGTAACCCCTGCAGTTCTATATTCTGACCAGTCTCCACTGGTTGGTCCTGCACTGATTTGGGAGCAGACCAACTGTCCTTGCTGTGCCCCAGTGTTCTCCTGGTGGGCCCATCTTCCCCACCACCCATGCTCCAAACACTTCCCATGGGACTGGCCATGTGTCAGTCCCTTGCGATGACTCACCGGCCCCTGAGTGGCTCCTTTTTTTCAGTTGTTCTGGCTCCTCGCTCCTATGTGGGTCCCCGGGAACCACTGGTCTTGCTGGCCTGGGGGGCCACCAAGGCCCTCTTCTCCCTTTCAGCTTCCAAGCAACTTCATCCAAAAGGCACATCTGTGGCTTTTGCCAACTCCTGCTCTGTGCTCTCAACAGCTCCAGTCTTGAAGTGACTGGGACTCAAAACGATCAGAGTGGTTGTTTCTTTCTCTCATCATTGATTCTCCCACCTTCATGCACTCCATAGGTCTCTCCTCCTCTTCCCCTAATCTCTGGTGGCCCCAGCTTGGCTTTCGTTGCTTTTTAATAGTTGTAAATTGATTGATTTCTGGGAGAGAGTTGCACTGGGGACCATCTATTCTGCCATCTTGACAAGAAGTCTAAAACAGGTTTAAGATGATCCTTGTATGGCCCACGCCAGTAGATAAAGGGCTGTTTTATTTTGCTCAATATAAAACTTACAGATTATTTAGATGCTGTTAAAGCAAAGCATGACAAGAAGCATTGACCATCAAGTTTCCTTTTTTGCCCTACATACCAGGAATTTCAGATGCCAGATTTTTCAGATGCCAAATTTTAACTTCCTTTATAGATTTGGAAGTTGTGCTATGTAAAAGATGTTTAGCCTGAAGACAGCTGAGTTTGAATGGCTAAAAGACAGTCCCTCATTTATTGTTCAACAAATATTTAATTGACATTAACTATATACCATTCACTTTGGAAGGAGAATATCCCCCAAAAAGTACAAGTATAGCTAATGCTCACATCTAAAAAAATTGGAGAGCATCAGCTCAATATAAAGATTCTCCTTTTAGGCCCAAATTTGGTCAGGTTCTTGTGATGGAAATATTGTGGAAGGGTAGAAACCAGGCCACTAAATGTGTATATCATAATCATCTAGAAACTTGTTAAAATATATACACACCCAGTTCCCAGGCTCCCAAATTCTGTTTCAGTGGATCCATGGTGAGGCCTATGAATTCATAGCAATTGTGATGCAAAATTAATGTAAAGAACTGCTAATTTAAGCTAAAATCTTAATAAGATATGGCCATGCCTTGTGTGCCTTTCTATCCTAAAGACCAGCCTGTGCCTGGCACATGTCAGAACTTCATAAATATTTATTGAATGCCTGAATGGATAAGTAAATGGCATCAATGTGTCAAAAAAAAAAAAAAAAGAAGAGAAATTATTTCTGGCCATGAGTGTCATTGAGAAGGTGGCACTGGTGATAATGAGCAACACAACCATCTTGGACCTACTGTGCAGGCACAAGGACCAAAGCCCTAACTGAGCATGTGCCCATGACACAACCAGGAAGAACAGAATGGACCACCTCCAGAGGCACAAAATGATGACACTGGCCTGCAATGCACCCCTTGCCCCCTTCCCCTTTTATAAAGGACTCTGAGCAGCACCCCTCATAGAGCCAGCTTCCCTGAAGCTCCCTCATGCATAAGCATATCTCCTCTTTCAATAATGCATTGCTTGCTTTACAAAAAAGAGAGGGAGTGAGAGAGAAGGTGGCACTGAAGTATCTTTAAAAATATGAGAAGATTGTTTAGTTTTCTACCTAGAAAGAAGGAAGCACTGAGAATAGATTTACATGGAGCAGCTATGGGACAATGGGCAGTTATTTTTAGGTTGGAGAACATCCAGCTTCTCAACCCGCACCACAAAAAAAGCAGCCTGCTTTGCCAGCAATGGAGATCCGCCCTAAAGCTACTGAATTACTCCTAGACTTTCAGTCCTTGTGGGATATGAGCATTACCATTGTACCGCAAAAACAACTTAATTACTATTTATAAAACATATAATTCCTGATTAAGATATTGCAGGATATTAGATTTCCATTTGGAAACTACTTAAATTGGTATTAATTTAGCCATGTAATTTAGCATGAGACCCAAACGGAAAGAACAGGCATATAAAACTTTAATAAAAATGGAAGGACTTCACATAGCTAGTATAAGTAATATTTCTTCACAGGACCAATGCAAAGGACTTTAAGATATATCATTTCTATGACGTTGATAGGTATTTCAAATTAATATGTAATCTCCACTAACAAAAAATATATTTTAAAAAATAATAGTATTCTCAAGGAAGAAAGAGCCCTCCTCTCCAAGAATTGACACAGTATAGATTAATCTGTCGTTATATTAATCAAAAGTATTTCACAACTAAAATGAAAAAAGGTGTTCAAGGTATTTCTTATTGACCCACCTAACATTTCAAAAACCAGAATTTGATGGACCCTTTAAAAAATAAAATTGACATGAGAGAAACATTTATATTCTTCAGACTTACACAAGTAGTTTATGTTTTTGCTCACCAAGAAGAAAACTAGGTCAATATTTTCAAAAGCAGTATGTTTAAGGATAATTATTTACATACGGTAAAAGACAAGAACCACAAGCATACTCAGTGAATTTTCACATATGTGCACACCCACGTAACCACAACCCAGGTCAAGATATCTGAGATTTCCAGCACTTCAGAAGGCTCCTTATGCCCTCTGACAGTCATGTCCTCTCTTGCAAAGGTAATCACTATCCGGTCAGGAGATTTTAATAAAACTAAAAATATATGATAAGGTGTCAGTACAAGAAATCTCCATTTAAAAATCCAGAATTTTTTGTCTTCCTTTTATTTGATAGAAATTTCACATGTATCTCCTTAGTAGAAATACTTAAGGAGATTGTTTCAAATATATGTTCTTAAAAAAAAAAACACAACTTTCTATATTTTATTACCTCACCTTGAAAACACATAGAATTTCATTTGTTAATTCCTTCAAAACATATTTATTAGGTAACTGTTACATGCCAGCCATTGTTACAGGTTCTGAGAACACAGTTCTTCTCAGCATAATAAGGATTCTGCTCTTCTGGAGCTTACATTCTAGGTAGAGACAGACAAGTAAGCATGTCATCAAATAAAGTAACAAGTAGACTAATAGAAATATTTCAAAAGCGATCAGTTGAAATAAGCATACTAAGAGTTATGTAGTGAAGAGGACTAAGCAGTCCAGGGCAACACTGAATTAGAGGAAAGTTTCCTCGCAGGAGATAACATTTAGGCTGAAACTTAATGATAAGAAAGCACCTTAATGATAAGAAAGTCACGAAAAGGTCATATAAAAGAGGAATAGGGTTCCAGGCAGAGCACACAGGGCCTAAATGGGGAGCAAACACAGAATAAGCATTCTGTGAAAACAGAATGATCAGGGCCATAGCTTGGGTTCCTCCAAAAGCAGAGGTTGTTTGGTAGAAGCAACTCATTGGACAAGATCCTAAGGAATAAGTGAAGGACCGGGGAGAGGGAGAAAGAGCAGGGGGGAAAAGTCATTGGAAGGGTGAGTTACAGAGCCACCACTGTGGGGATTCCATTTTGCTGGACCTCCTGAGAAGCCTACTTCGAAGGTCTGCAAGAAGTGTTCACCTAAAGTGTGAAAGGCAGAATAGAACCCCCATAGCAGTGACTCTATAACTTGTCCTTCCATTTATCTGCCAACTTCCAACCATTGGTTGAGGGTTGACCCATTGGGCATTAACCCTGCTGTTTCAGGCTATGTTTGCCCAAGGGTAGAAGGAACCCTTGAGAAGTTTTGAGTCCAAGCAAAAGTGATTTGCACTCTTCTCAGGATGAGAAGTTGTCACAGTGTGGTGAGTCAGAGTTCCCAGAGAACTGTCCATCAGTTTGCACCTGAAGTCAGTTAGGGTTCTGGAGTTGTGACCAGGGCATGTGAAACGAGAGAACAGTGAGTAAGTTGAAAGAGGTGAGTCATACAGGGAAGATGGAGTCAGATCCTGTCCAGCCCTGTGGGCCCTAGTAAGAAAGGAATTTTGTTCCAAATGTTATAGGAAGCCATTGCTTTAAAAGCTAGAGAGTGTTATAACTGATTACTAACTGAATCAATTTTTTGAGAGAAGGTGAACACTATGTCATGATGCATATTTGGAATTTTTCACAGAGTATTGCCTTAATTAACCTCTGGGGTAAAAATCATACTGATGGTGTTTAAGTTGAAAGTTGAATATATTTTGATGTAAAGTCAGACACATCCCTGCATGATCCAGCCTCTGCCTGGCTCTTCAAATCCTATCCCCTTTTCTGAACTCTAAGCAAAAAATGGTTGCTTTCAAGTCCTGGGATATGTTAGACTCTCTCACATTGTGGGCTTTCTACATGGTGTTCACTGTTTGAAACACTTCTCACTCTTCACCTAGCCCAACACCTCATTTTTATATTTCAGTTTAATTATTAATTACACTGAAAATGCTCCCCTAACAACCCATCTAAAATAGGCCCCCTGCTGTGCTCTCCTGTAGCACCATATGATTCTTTTATAGCACTTAACATAATTTCTCATTTTACACATTCATCTGCTTCATTTCTGTTTCCCTCTACAGATTGTAAATTCAATGCAGAATGGGAGTATATGTATTTTACTCACCACAGCATTACAGTGCCTAGTAGTGCCTTGCATAGGGGAGAAGTCCCATAAATGTTTGTTGAGTGGGTGAATGAATGAATGACTGAAGATGAAAGCATACTACCTCTGGTTGAAGCATGGTAGAGTGGGTCAAAGGTCTACCCCTTTGCCTCTCATGAAGGCTTGAGGAACAACTTC
This sequence comes from Galeopterus variegatus, assembly GCF_000696425.1. Taxonomy (NCBI): domain Eukaryota; kingdom Metazoa; phylum Chordata; class Mammalia; order Dermoptera; family Cynocephalidae; genus Galeopterus; species Galeopterus variegatus. The sequence continues at coordinate 162,501 of NW_007727677.1, forward strand.
ACAGAACGTCAATGCAAAACCGAACTCAATGTGACAGCTCTGCTTTTGGCTAATGGTATATCCCTGAAAAATATTTGTATGAGGCTAATGTTTATGGGACACTTAAGTGACATCTTTTATAGTAAGACAAAGTATCCATTAGTCTTTTTCTATATATTAGAATTAGCATACCTAGAGGTTTCCTGAAGGAACTGAGATAGTCACTAACAATACTTTTGGTTTACGTGACTCTTTTTTTTTTTTTTCCTTTTTGTCTTTTTTCGTGTCCGGCAACGGATCACAACCCTCAGTGTCACGCCCGTACCGAACCAGGACCGGCAACGGGATCGCAACCCTCGGCGTTGCGCCCGCACCTCGCTCAGCCAGTGAGCGGGAACTGGTCTGTATGTGGGATCCGAACCCTCGGCGGGAGCGCCGCCGCACTCCCAAGCAGCGCACTGTAGCAGTGCGCCACCGGGCCGGCCCCGGTTTACGTGACTCTTGAACAACTTCCAGGTCAGCTGCTTTGTTGTTGCTGCTGCTGTTGCTGTTGTTGTTGTTCTTTTAAAAAGAGATGACTTGATTTTAGATATCAGGGGTTGAAAGGAGGCTGTAGAATTTTTTCAATTCAAATTTCTAATGTATCTCTTCTTTCTAGTGCGAAAGGCTAAATCAGTTTTAGGAAAATGCTGACACAGTATTAATACAAATTAAGTCCTGTCTTTAAAAACTCTATAGAATAGTAAACCTTCTCTAAGTCCCAAGGATAACAATAGCTTCCTCTATGTGATTAAACTATCAAACAGCTTTGTCCCTTGACCTATGTTTTTTCTTGTTCCTATTTAATTTTAATTAGAATTTAAACAATTAAGTTAAACCAAGATTTTCTGACCCATTTTACATTTTAATGTGGATAACACCTATGCCAAAAATTGAACTCTGTCAGATAAGCAATGGAAATAGCATCTCCAGGCTAAAGACTAATATTTTGTATATATGTGCCATGGGGAAAGATAAAGGAATTAAATGAAATGAATTCAGAAATGAATTCAACTTAAGATTTATTGAATTCTGAGAAAAGGGTATTTGAATATGTGTCTATTTAAGTACAATTTTGTTGTTTAGAAATTTTTAATTTAATTTAAACTGGAGAATTTGCAACAATGCATAACTCATATATACTCATATTAGTTACCAGGAAATACAACTTTTACAAACCAGGAAATAGTTCAAACCAATGAAACAAAACTTCAAATGTTTCTTACTAAAAAAATAAATAAGTAAAAGTTCCCTCAGGCATTCAGAGCAATTCCATGCCATAACCTGTTTCAGAAGAGGTTTTCTGAACCCAATAGGTAATCCCTTTCCAAACCAGTTCTATTTCTGTACTATAGCGAACCTAGCAGTTTTGAATTTGTTGAGTGAAGCAATTTAGGAATTGCTTCCTGCAGATGGAGATGCATTTTATAGTGAATCATTGGAGCTTTAAAAATAACAAACTGCTGGAAAAGAGGCTTAAAATGATCCCCCCAAATAGTGAAATCTTATCTAGCCCATCTGATGGAGCAATTGAGGGGAAAAAAACTAATTGAAACTATTGAAGCAGCAGGGAAGGTTGACTGTTGCTATTTTTTTTCTTTTATCCATTTAATGTAAAAGAAAATTGTCACATCTAATAGAATGCCAAAAAAAGTGTTAACTAGATATAAATGCCTTTTAAAACTGTCCTTTACCATCCATAAGGTCACAGAACTGACAAGCTCACCTCCAGCTGAAACACCTTTTGATGAGAACTGGCCATTGTACATGATTTTCAAAGAAATAGCACAGTCCGTTTTAACATCATGTCAACCAATTCCAAGAAGAGATTTAGTTTTTTCCAGTGCAAAGAAGTTGCAAACCAAATCTTTTAATTGAAAATGCCTGAATCCACTTTCAACTTCTTGGATTTAAAATTCAGATTACCCTTTTCAGAATTTTTTAAAAAGAAGAAGAAAAAGAAAGAAAATACACGGTGGGGGGGGGGGGATAGGGGGAAGAAGCATATTATTTCAAAGGCAGCAAATCAGTGATTTATTATCAGTAGTTTCCTTTGCAAGAAAGCTGTTTCCAGTTCTCTAAGATTTGTATCTCGATTTCATCAACTTAACACAAAATATTACTATAAGATTATGCCCTTAATATGTGTAAATTTGAACCCTAATAGAATGAGTTCCCAAATAATACGACAGTTAAAATCACAGTCTATTTCAGAATTAGTTTCAGATGGGGACTCTTTACATTTAATTTATACATTCAGTAAAAACAATAGGCTTAGAGAATAATATTATGATCCCAAATAGAGAGCGCCCATCCCCTGGTTTGCTGGGGATAGTCCCTGTTTACTCCTGTTTTCCTGGCATCCCGTCCAGTTTGAAACTCATCTCAGATGCTTCATTTTACAATGAATCATTGTTCCCATCCCCTGGTTTGCTGGGGATAGTCCCTGTTTACTCCTGTTGTCCTGGCATCCCGTCCAGTTTGAAACTCATCTCAGATGCTTCATTTTACAATGAATCATTGTCTTCACCACCATCACCATTAACGGTTGCATGAAAACGAACAGGTATATTTTCTCTTCGGTTAGCTCTCCCTCAGGGAGAACTTTCATCTTCACAACTGTCCCCAAGAAGTGAACCAAATTGTTCTCAGGAAGAACAGCTGTGTCATAACTATTTTATGCCTGGTAACTGCATTTATAAGAGAAAGAGTATGTATTTAAGCTTAAAGAGAACTCTGCCACGCCATATCCCCACACACCGGTATCCTTCTATTCAGTGATAAAAATAACAATGGATAAACACTTTTAGTACAGTCTTTCTTACTTCATTGATATGATAAGTAGCTGGTCCAGCACTTTGAATTGTTAAGGTATTTGAGTCAAAGTTTATTTTCCTTTGGTTGCCTCTTCCCTTCCACCAACTATCATCATAATCCATAGGTTCTCTTATTTTTAATCAAAGACTAATTATTTTTATATTAAGAACTTATTTCTACACCACTCAATGTATTTACTAGCATGTCTGTAGATACTTCAAAAGATATATGTATGAAAATTAATTCATTATATTCTCCCCTACTTTCTAAATCTATATTCTTCAGTTTCAAGAATGGCACCAGAATCTATTCAGTTGCCCAAACCAGAAACCAATCATCAAGTTGAATAGATATTTTTCTTCCTAAGTACCTCTCAAGTCCTTTCTCTTCATGCCCACTTCTGTTGGGTTTATCTATACTTGTGCTTGGATTTTTTCGTATAACTCAGGGTCTAATCAGTAGACAGAAGCCACGCAGTAATTTAGAAAAGTTTAATACAAAGAATTACTAACTAGTAACAGGAGATTAACTTCTGAGAGGTAAAGAGTACATTAAAAATTTCAGATATAGTAGAGGTAGGGAAGTATTCCTACCCCTGGGGCTGAGAAAGAGTACTCAAAGAAGAAGCAAGTTGGAAGACACACACAACTAGCTGGTGTTTATACCACACTGGAGAGTGTGGCCATTGGATGAAAGAGAAGTTCACTGAGGTGCCATAGGTCAGGACTGAGAAGGAGGAAGCTACACATTTGGGTGCTAAAGAAACTTACTAGGAAGCCACCTTCTGGGGTGCTGCTGAAACTCACTGGGAAGCTGCCCTCTGTGGTGCTAGGAAGTTCACTGGGAAGCTACCCACAGAAGTGCTTCTGAACTTGCCAATTCCGCCCACTGGAGTGCCTATGAAACTGTGTCAAACCACCCTGTAAGGACCAGCAGAACTCACTGGAAAGCCACACTTGGGGTTCTGCTAAAACTTGCTGGGAATCTACCCACTGGGACACCTGAGAGTCTAGCCGGAAAGCCAGGTGAGCCATGGGCTGAACTCTCTGAAGGGGAATTCTCCTAAGGAGGTGCTGTGGAAATTTGCTGGGAAGTGAGCATCACCGAGTTTCTTGCACATGCCCCAACAAGAGTAAGAAAAGAGGAAAGTACATCAGAGCTAGGAAGAGAAACTCCTTCATCTTCTTTCAGTGCCCTTCTAGGTGCCCTCTACTGACAAAGCTAACATCCCTCCTATGGCAGAGGGGATGTGTTTATAGGTCCAGCTCCAGTATCACAAAGAAGAACAATAAAGGGTGGATTTAGAGCTGAGAGGCAATAAATTAATAACAGGTACACTCTGTCCCTAGGTTTACTGCTCCCCAGTACATTTTCCACACTGTAATCCCAGAAAAATAATTCTAAAATACAACATAATTAGTCCCCAGCCCAAAATCCTTCAATGCCTGTTGATTGCCAATAAGTTAAAGTCCAAATTCTTAGCAGGACTGAAGTCCCCTTCTTGTATCTCAGCTCAACCTTGCTTGTACTCTATGCTTCACATATACTGATAAGATTAAATTAAATGAAATTCTAGCCTTGGCAAGAAATACCTTTTCCTGGGAACTGGGATAAGAGGAAAGAACAATGGAGAAATAAGTGCAGAAGAAATCATGTGGGAAGTCAAAGGTGCTGCAGATCTGCAATTTTATCTACATATAAAGCAGGAAGTCATCTCCTGTGACCATGGGACACAGGATTTAGATGTTGGGAAAGATCTAAATAATAACTGTATAGAAGAAAAACTGAGCCAAAGCCAAAATTAATGCAAACATTTTTCCCAGTGAATTGGGAATGTTATCTGGAATAACATTGTATAAACCACGCTACAGGGAAGAAACTGCATGAGATAAATGTCTGAACCAGGCTTGGAACTGAGGAAATAATCTCTTGCACAGTGGGTAAATATTCACTGAGTGGTGAATTTGATATTATTTCTTATAACTGTGCACCTAATCTGTGTGTGGGCTTCTAAATTATAATTTAAATAAACCATGTGGTTCAAGAGGTAGGCTTTAAACATCTTGTCAGACAGTAATCTCTGGTTTACATTTGTACAGGACACTGACTCTATATAAGGAGATTTGGGACTGTTACAAATGTCACCTTCTTGTCCTTAATGGCAGACAAAAACTGTATTTTAAGAGCAAACCTACTGAATCAACATATTTAGAGGAAAGAACTTCTCCAAATTTCTTGCTTTTTCCCAACCCAAAATTGTAGCACAGAGACTTCAAAGAATGGAGGATGTGGAAATTTCAAAAGATTAAATTTCTCATTGCAAGTTCAACATAGGGATGTAGCAATGCCCATAGAGAATGTTTTGTGTTCATAAATGGTACTTTTCTAAAGAGCTTTTATTTACTATTCCTTATGTTTGTGAGGAATAAGTTTTCCACCCAGAGCAATTTTGTAAATAGTTCTTAACATTAGAAAAGAACAACCATCAACAATGTATGCTGTGTTTTCACCTTCTTGACAGCAGTTGTATCCACCATGGTAACAGCTAAGTAGAAATTATGTGTGTGTGAACATTACTGAGGTCAAGGGAATGGGTGAAATGGAACTTTGTTGGCTTAAATATTTTAAAAGAATTTTTGTTTCTTTTTAGTAGGAGTTAAAATAGCATTTTAAAAGCTATACCAATTCTTCTAGCCTTAAATAGCTTCCAAATAGGCACATTATCTTTACAGAAAATTATCTGGAGTGCTTCAGAGCTTCATAAGCATTGACTACACTGCTACTGACTCTGTTATATTAAATCTTGCCCAAATTCCCCTTATCATGCAGGGAGCTGGAGACTGGCTAATTCCACAGTGAGCACAGAGTGAGAAAAACTGTTACAAAATTGTTCTTGGGCACAAAATCTAATCTTAAGACACAGATATTTTTTTAATTGGAGGAAGTAATTTTAGACATTGATTCAACAAACAATTATTAACGCATTATTTTATTTTCTCACCCATCAGTACCCTTTACCTCATCTTTCTTTCCATCATATTGCTTTAATCCCACCATTAGCTAATTCAGGCTCAATTTATTATATGTTTCATCTAAACCCACCTCTTTTTCCTAACATATGATGAGCAGCTAGGCAGTTCCAAAGCACTGTGCTAGCACATTCTCATACATATCGCATTTAACTTATTTAGATAATGGCCATTTTTACCATGTTAGCTCCCCTTTTTGGGTTTGATATTTTCTGAGGCTCCTCCCCTGGAAGCAAAACTTTGTCTCCATTTCACAAGGACTAAAGGGTCAGAAAGGACCCTAGAAATGGAAAAGACATCTCTTTCTGGGAAGGAGATCTGATGCATTTGCTGGGAAAGAAATTCTCTCATCCTTTTTTACCACGGAAAGCTTTCTTTGTGAAGTGAGCCATGGCTTTAAAAGAGAGAGGGAAGCAGTGAAGAGGAAAGAGAGAGATTATAACAAATTCAATTTTTCTTCAGAAAATACCTACAAGATTGAATTGGACAGATCCTAGAACAAGAGGAAAAAATATATATTTTTTATATTGTTTGTGAATTCTCCCTGTTTTATGTATTATTTCTTCATATATGATTCTGTGACTTCTATTATTGTGCCTATCTTTTTTTTCATCTTCTTTGTTTCTGCCTTTAGTAAAACCCTTTCATATAAAGAGAAAAGTTCCTGTAGCAGAAGGGCATTTTCCCTGAGCTCTCTATTCATGAGTATATCATAGAGGCTATGTTTCTCCAAGTTTACTTTCTAGGCCACTCATAAGGTAATTTTGGTTTTGCATTTTTTTCTATTATTTTCATGCTTGCCTACTTTTCAAAAGAAAAAGTTAAAAATGAAAAATATCAAACACTGGTGTACCTTACTGCAAGAAATAACATCCACTTAGGTAGCTCTTTCTTAGAAACGGAAAAACTATCTGTGGTGCTAGAGCACCCAGTCTCCACACATGGCTGACAATTCATTTGACAGGTATTCAAATTTTTTAAGGAAGATTCTTGTGGGGGAGAGGAGGTATTGCTTTGTAATTAGCAGACTCTTATCGTGGTGTTGTGAAATTCATGAAAATTCTCCTGGAACCACAGCTACTAGGGATCTCATTTGCGTTCTTTCTTAAGCTGGGGCTATAGTGCTATAAATAGAAGAGATTATACATAGAGATAGGTTATTTCCCCCAATAACAACTTTATTTTTTGGAAATATCTAGAGACATTATTCAAAAAGATTCATTTCTGCACACTCTCCTGCTGAGAATCTCCCTCTTGACACTGTAGGTGGCCAACTTTGAAATCTGCTAATGATCCATTTCATACAAAGAATAGAAGCAAAGTTACTTTTTTTAAGTTAATGTATGCAGGAGTCTTTTTAGTTCTAGAAGATTTTCTGGCATCTGGCTGTGTTATATAGTAAGCACCCTTTTCAAGCCAGCACCTTTGATTTCTTTTTTTAATCTGCTAAATTTTTATAAAGATAATTTCTAATACCTGTAGAAACTTAGTGACAGTCACTTGATATGCTAACCATATAGTAGACTTGTAATTAAATGTCCTGTAGCCGTTACAGTGCCAAAATACACAGATGTTTGCATACATTTGGACAGGTGGGGTTTTTTTTAACTAAACTTTAAAGTGATCAAATGATTTTTTTTTCCTCCTTCATGTTAAGTGTAATGTACACACAATAGACCATATATGACACTGGTAAAATAAAAACCCTCTAAGTTTTATACTTTGGTGGATAAATATCATGTTTTCACAAAAATGTTAGTTGAAAGTCAAAATGTAGGCCAAAAAGAAAGAAAATTATAATGTCCTATATCCTGCTAAGGACATAATAGTAACTAATGCCCATCAAGCTTTTACTCTGGAAAGAAAATTTGTCTTGGGGGACTGGCTTAAAATGTGTTTCAGGGGGCCTCTGCTGGAAGCCCCCAGGCACCCGAGCTGGGGTGGGGGGGTCAGGGCCTCAGCCACACCCCCTTGACATCCACATCCAGCCCAGCAATGACCAAGCAACTGCCAGAAGCCCCCCAGGCTCCTGAGCCAGAATGGGGGGTGCTGCAGGCCTCAGCCATGTCCTCCCACCCTCTACAACAAGGCTAATGAAGGAGCCAGCTGTGAAACAGCCTCCCCTCCTCCTACCTTCCCAGTTCCCCAACTTCTCCCTTCCCCTTTCCCCTTCCCCATCCTCCTCCCCCTCTCCTCCTCCCACAGCTGCTCTCAACACCATCTTAGAATGTAAAAAATAATAATAATAATTAATTAATTTTTTTAAAATGAAAAAAAAAAAATTCTCAGGTGGTAGGCTATGCAAGATCAACTAATAACATTTTACAATGCAGAATCTCGGCCGTCACCCCAGACCTTCTAAACCAGAATCTCAGAGGGCAAGGGGAGCATGGGAATCTACATTTATAAAACCCACACAGAAGATTCTCTGGTAACATCCTGCAGTGCTATTCCACAAAACAGCTTTTAGAAAATACTGTCATCTGAATCCACATATTACAACACTAAGTCCTTAAAATGCTTGCTTCTTTCTGTGTTCATTTGTCATATATGCTGTGCTTTGTCTTACAAAAATTTGTTCATGAACTTATGTTGTCTCCTCCAAAGAGTGCAGAAGCAAGTCTTATTCACCCCATGGCACATGGCTCTGTCCATGACATAGGTGCACAGCAAATACTTATTGACAGCAATTGGCAAAAAATATGGTATTTTGATGTACAGGTTAAAAACTTCCCCAGAATCTGAATTCCTTCCCAGACCTACTTTTAATTCAGAAAAAATGTCTTTATTTCCTTAGAGGGAGGTTTGCAAAACAGTGTTCTGTATGGTTTGCATGTATTGTGAAGGATAAAATTTTTTAAACTTTTACAAATGAAAAAATGTATTCCATGTGAATACACTCTCCAGTAACTAATTATGTTAAACAGTGCCAAATAAAGCCACAGCAATGTTGCAACATTTAAAGTAAACTGGGTGATAGGGTAACATCATTTCAATCACTATTTCCAAAAGTAGACTGTCTGAACATAAAGTCCATCAGTCTCAGGACACTCCCTTTTCTGGTCTTTTGCTTCAGGATACAGAGAGGCATCAAAATGGGTTAAGCTATAAAGAAAGCAGCTGTCTTGGTAGCTTTTGAAGAAGCTGTAATTTAGTAATGGGGATCTTTGGCAAGATCCGGCTAGGAGAAACCTTTAGGTCCAGGTGTGACACAGTTGGGAGCAAAGATAAATTTTTTTAAAACTATGGGTGAAATATCTGGCATTCCTGGAAGTCTTATAGAACTTCAGTGTACAATTTGAAGTGGCATATATGAAGTCTCCATCATCTGGCAAAATCCCAGTTGATTAAGGCTGACTGTTTCTAATGAAGTGTTAATGAAATATCAAGATGAGCCAGAAGGTTGTGTACACTTGCCCTTGTTTAGCAAGATAAGGTGATTTTCCCCTTTCTTTGAGTATTTTCTGTAGGATTTCTATTTCTTTCTCTACTCTAGCTACCTGCTGATGTACAGATGTGCACAGTTAGTCATCTCTGCATGAATTTACACAACCAACTTCTCACAACACCTGATGAAAGCAAAAAGAGGAAATGAGACTTGACTTATCAATAGGATATGATTAAAATAGCGCTTTTTTGGTTTTTAACATAAAAGTATCTTTCCTGTATTTCAAATTTGCTTAGGTCTCTACATGACTAAAGCACTTAAATCAATGTTTAGATTGATTTGACTCTCATATATTTTACATTCTCCTTTATCTGAAAAAGATTAAATGCAGCTTCCGAAAGTGTTACACTCCTAGACTTTATCCCAGAATACAGATGCTTAATATTGAGCTTTCAAAACTCCTAGTTAGGTGAGTGGAAACAAAACTACACTAGATTTATCCATGACCACAAACAATGTTAAGTTTATAACTAATACTTTAAGTCACACCAGAAGATATTTCTGGATCTGCCAGGTGGCCTGGCTATGCGTTTACCACCATTCTTAAGCAACAAGGAACAGCATTGGCTCAGCAGTCTTCAAAAGTTTGTTTTATAGCCCAGGAACAGAAGAGTGTGTCTAGGGTACTTTATAACCATTTTAGTGATACTGATGTTTAATTTTTTCCCAACTCTGAAAACTTATTAGGTTCTATATCTGTCTACTTTGTGTAAAATGCTATGCAAGTTGCCATGAAGATTATAAAATGAGTAAATTAGTGTTGACTTACAGGATCAGCGTTATGCATTGGCAAAATCTAAGGGTCTCAAAGCCTTATACCCCACCAAAGCCAGCTTCCCCTGCTATCTGATACATAAACTTTCTCCATAGTGCCTCATCTCATTAACGTGGAAAATTAATATAAAAATATAGACATGTTTTAAAAAAGAAACTCCACATTTCTAAGTCGAGTACTCATTATTATGAAAGAATTTGTCCTTTCCTGAGAGCAAATTTATTTTGGTATAAGGGGATTCAAAGATGTGAGGAAGGTATCAAGAGACTGCACAGATGAGGACAGCAAGAGAAAAATTCCGTAGTATGGGCAAGATCTACAACTAAATTGGAAGACTAAGTCATAAAGACAAAACATACCAGTTTCCAAATTTGGGGGGCTGGTTCTGGCACCTGTCCTTAAGAGCTAACAGTCATGTTGAGAAGATAACATGTAAGCAGGGAGAAAAAAAAAAACTAAAGATTCATATATGGCAAGGTATATAAGCTAAGGGAATAAGGAGAGAGGGGGGAAAAGCAAGAAAAGGATATTAATTTTGAATAGAATTCATTTAACTGCAAGTGACAAAATCTCAACCCAAAAAAACTGGCTTAAAAATAAAAAGGAGGTAGAATATATTGGTTCACATAACTGCACAGTAAAAGCTGGATCTGATGCCCAAATAATATCATCAGTAATCTATTTCTCCCAGTTTCTTATATTGGCATTGCTAAGTATTAGTTATTTATTTTCAGGCAGGATCTCTCCTCTGGGTAGGCAGATGCCACCAGCAGCTACCACTTTAGCAACTGCCCCAGAAAGAGAGCACTCTCCTAAGATCTCTAGCAGAGGTCCTACAGCCAATGCCAGTCAACCTGGCATGTCCATGTATCCATCCTGCACTAATCACTACGATTACCACCAAGAGTGGAGTCTGATACTCCCAGACAATGTGAGCTAAGAATGGCAAAGAGTTGGGTCCTGCAAGGGAAAACAGAGGCTACTGCTACTTTAAAAAAGGAAAAGAGATGCAGAGAAGGCAGAAATAACAGATTCCAAGTCACTTGCCCCTTATGAGAAAGCTTTCCTGGCAGGTAAGGGGAGTATTTTTTCCAAGCTCTGCTTTCACAGGCACTCACAGCCTGGGGCCACCAAACCATACTTTAAGCCGAAGTGTTGTATAGTTATTACAGCTCCCCACTGTGCCTTTTTTTCAGAATTACAAGTGTAGCTCTTGGCGTACTTTGTTCTCGGTGTAGGGAGCTTATCACCAGCTTAAAATTCTCCTCTGAGCTTTGAGCCTAAGATGGTTTTTCTAATAGACATTTGAAGCACTTTATTGTGGCAGCACCACACATATATAATGAAGCCCTGAAAAGGTACCTAGTGTGAAATAAAAGATGAAATAAATCAAAAATAAAAATAGACACCTTAAAATAGAATTTATGGCTTCAAACAATTTATAATGCTGTTAATCTGCTTTCATTGTAAAGTATACAGCTAAAAATACTCAGAAGTTGAAACACAGAAAGGGGAGGGGGGAACTCCACTTATTAGACAAAATACAATTATAATTTTATTTATGTGTGTGTGTGTGCATCTGTGTGTGTGTAAGTGTGTAAAATAGCACAATATCGAATGTTTTCTGATTGTTTTTTTAATTTCTTTTCCCTTCTCAGTGACAGTGAAAACTGGTTTTGCAAGTGTCCAAGGTCGTATTCAGGCAAGCTGTGCCAGTTTGCAAGTTGTGAAAAAAACCCATGTGGAAACGGTGCCACCTGTGTTCCCAAATCTGGGACAGATACTGTCTGCCTCTGCCCATATGGGAAGTCTGGAGCCCTCTGCACTGAGGGTAAGAGCACTTGATTATTAAACATGGAGCACAGGCAGAAAGAGGTGAAGAGGATAGAAGTCACTTAGAGGAATCAAGGACAGCACCTGACTGAACAAATACGTTAAATCCTTTTCTTGGTTCTTTGCAAGTCAGTTGAGACAACACCCATTAGTGAGACTGATCACTGAGCAGGTATTTCTCATACCCATCAAGTAATTACAAAGGAAGTAATGAGTTTTCCCTGAGGCTAGACTACAGAAAAACTCTGTGTGATAAAATCTCAAAGTCAATTGAATGGTAAGAGAGTAACAACAAGTCAAAAACAATACATAAAATCAAATTATTTTATGCTGTTTTTGGTAAACTGAAAGTATAATATTAACAAATCTATGTATCATATACCATAATATCAGTTGTTTTACATTTAAAGATAACAAAACCCATGACAGTTTTTACATACCTGGAAACTAAATCATAATAGCCATGTTCCTCTCCTTAGGAAAATACAGCTATGTGACAACTTTAAATTACAAAAAGTTGCAAGAGGCTCTAATATAAGATTACTTTAAGAAAATTGCCTACGGGTTTCATGTTAGCTTTGATACATAGAAATAAATATGTCTGTAAATATTTTCAGAAATAATACAAAGTAATTGGTATTAATATTTAATCAACACAGGACTGGATTTGTTTCATCTTTGTTTTTACAGTAAAGATAAAAAACAAAGTTTACTCCATTGGCACTAGTCATATTTGGTCCCAAATTTTAGAATAAGGCTACCAAAGTGAGCACAGGACCCTCTGCCCCATGCACACAAAATGTGGCAAACAGATCTAGCTCATGATGAGTCATTGAAAAGCTGGGCACCTCACCTTGATGCAACAGGCATGAAAACTGAAACTAGAATAAAGAAGAATCTGTGACTAAAAGTATTGAAGTTTTTGATACATATATTTTTTAAGAGAATTGAGACAACAGATTTGTGTATAGATCAGAAAGGGGAAGAGTTCAAAAATACTAGGAATTTCATTCTATGTGTGTCAGGATTTTATTAAAGAAATTAGCCAAGTCATTTTTATAAAAAGAAAAAGATCATAGATGGGATAGAAATGAAGTCTTGTCCTTTCTTATAAAAACCTCATGGTTCTCAGATGTAATCATTCTATTTAGGTAGAAGGTATTAAAAAATGCAATTGGGGGCCGACCCCATGGCTCACTCAGGAGAGTGCAGTGCTGGGAGCGCCAAGGCTGCGGGTTCGGATCCTATATAGGGATGGCCGGTCTGCTCACTGGCTGAGCGCGGTGCGGGCGACACCAAGCCAAGGGTTGCGATCCCCTTACCAGTCACAAAAAAAAAAAAAATGCAATTGGTTGCAGTAAATTTGATCACTAAGGGATGAATCATCAGTTCTGCTTTCTACTTGAAAATAAGACTGACCATATGAAATAAGAAATGAAGATTTATAAGAACGTCTTCATGTATTCACAAAAATACGATTATTTATTCCCGTTAGGGTTCCAAAGATGAAGAGATTTATGGATTATTGAGATGAGAAAAAAGAGACCAAACTTTTTAGGCTCTTTGCCTCAGTATAAGTAAAAAAAAAAAAAAAAAAAATCTGCATGCATTCATTCAGAGGAATTTCTCAAAATGATTAGCCTGTCTGTTAGTATGATATCACAGAGGTCAGATCCAATTAAAGGTACGGGAAATGTAAAGCTTCTCGTGAAAGATGAGTCTTTGCCCTCAAAGAGCTTGCCTTATAATTGAGAAGATGAAAAGAAAATAAAAATAGCTCAAGACACAATACAAAATGTCTGAGAAGAATTGTGAAGGAAATAAACAAGAAGTGATAGATAGTAACTAAGGATGAAGGGCATTATTTTAGACAAGTCATCAAGACAAGAACAACTTTGAGGAGATATTTGTGCTGAGGCCTGAAGAACAAGGAGCATGCCATATGAAAACCAGAAAAAAGAACTATCCAGGCAGAAGTTTCAGAAAATGGAAAACCCTGAGGAAAGTTAGAATCTGGGCTTTTTGAAGAATGAAAATGTCGTACAGTGGCTGGTGCATGAGTGCCTTAGTCTGTTCGTCTGATATTTCATTAAATATCATAGTCTGGGTGACTTACAAACAACAGAAACTTATTTCTCACAGGTTGGGAGGCTGGGAAGTCCAAGACCAAGGCTGCAGCAAATTTGGTTGTAGCGAGGACCCCCTTCCTGATTCATAGACGGTTTCCTGATTCATAGAGGGTTTCCTGATTCATAGACGGTTTCCTGATTCATAGACAGTAGTCTTCTCACTGTGACCTCACATGGTGGAAGGGAATAGCTAGCAGTCTGGAGTCTCTTTTATGAGGCACTAGTTCCATTCATGAAGCCTCTGCCCCCATGATCTAATCACTTCCCAAAGGCTCCACCTCCAAATACCATCATATTGGGAATTAGGTTTCAACATATGTACTTTTGGGGGACACAAACATTCAGTCTACAGCAATAAATGAGCGAGGAAGAAAATCATATATGATGTTAGCAGGGCCTAGATCATATAGGGCCTTGGGAATGGGGGAAGGTTTTAAACTTTTCTTTCTAGATGCCTTAGGATACCACTGCAAGGCTTTAAACAAGAGAGAGGCCTATGTGTATTTGTTTAAACCATGCTGAGTGCAATAGTGTGGAGGGATTTTAGAAGGCTATTATGGTGGTCCTAACAAAAGGTAAATACGCCTAGGACTAGAGAGATGGCAGTGGAAGTGGAAATAAGTGGATGAATTTGAAATCTGTTCTGGAGATATAATTGACAGAACTCGCTGGGAAGACTGAGAAAAGGATAGAACCAAGAGGCGGTGTCATGAGGAAGAATAAGGGCATAGCAGAGTACTTTATAGGGAATTATCGGGAAATAAACAAAAGTTTAATTGTGTACAGATGAAGGAAAAGATGCCTGTTCGTCATCCAAATGGAGATAACGTGTAGACAATTGGATATATGCTGCTGGTGCTCTGAGGAGAAGTCTGGACTAGTGACATAATTTGGGGAGTCATCAAAATAGGGGTGATAGTTAAAACCATAGAACTGTAGATCATCTAAGGAGAAAGTGTAGATAAAGAAGAGAAGTATAGATAAAGAAAAGAAGATAAAAGTGAGTAAGTAAATCCAGGAGAAGCCCTCCAGGATTCCAGTATATGGAGATCTGGTAGAGAAGAGAAAACCATATCAAGTACTACCAAACACCTCCTGTCATCTTTTACCTCATAAATATTGCTCCTTTCATGATGTGGCATTGTCGTAGCCTGGGTTCCTCACAAAAGCAGAGCCTGGAAATTTTGTGTTTATTTTATATTGCAAACGATCCCAGGAAACAGGAGTGAAGGCCTAGTGAGAATAAAACTGGGAAGGAGAGTTAATACAAAGGCACATATGGAGTTGAAAGTCACTGTGGGCAACTCTGCTGATTTCACTGGGACCTTATGAGGAGCTGTGAAAAAGGAGTCTCATCAGAACTGCCTTCTCAAGGGGCAAAAGGGAGAAACATTTAACCATTGACTCAGGATTCCTTTTGATTGAAGGTTGCCCCTTAGAACAACTTTCTTTGTTAATTTTCTCACATTTATAGATTGCCAAGCAAGACTAGCGAGAGCGCAGGCTGTCACAGGCATCTTACGTGACAGTGTCAGAGAAGGTGGAAGGAAAGCTTAATACATCAGTATTCCACAGCAATCACAAAAATGCCCAATCAAGTGTAAACTTCCTCCAGGAGCCATTTTTACTTTGAGCAGGCATCATACTTTTTTACTCCACCAACTTGTATGATGCCACAAATCATCTCTTGGATTATTCACTGTTACTAATATGACCTCTAGGAAATTGTCCAGAACATGCTGAATATATATTTATTTAATAGAGAAAAGCATAGAACAAACCAATAAACCTAGTTGCTGCCCAATTACAACTGCACGTTAGAACAGGCACAGAATAATATCTGGGACTTTGCCTTTTTGTTAATACCAGAGGATGCAAAATTGGCTAGCTTTATTTCATCAGCAGTGGTGTCTACCACATAGAACTTTTCCTTCAAATTATGCCCAGATCTACCATCCTAATATATTCTTTGGGGGATAATAGAAAATATAATTATGACATTCTCTACCTTTTTGATATTTCCACTAGGGAATTCATTCTGGGGTAATTGCGGCATTGATGACTGGAGCTGAGATAAACAAATACTGCAAACAGGAAATCTGCTGCTGCCTTGCTGTGTAAAGGGCTTTACTTGCCACATCTGTGCTCCTCATCCATACTTTCTGTTGCCTGTTTCTATGTAAGCGTGGTCTCTTGTTTTCTTAACCACATCATTCCAATGACAAATGGATGGTACTTTATCTTGTCTCTTGTTCTCTTGTGTCCATTCTACAAATATTTCTTATTTATCTTGTCCTCACCTCCCAACTTACATCTCTCAATGGAACACAGCCCTTGAGGAAAGCAATATAATATGCTGACTAAGGGCACAGGCTCTGGAATCAATTTGCTGTGATAAAATCCCCCTTCTACTAGTAACCAGCCAGCAGAGTGACCTTGGACAAGTCACTTGGTCTCTCTGTACTTCAACTTCATAGAGTCTAATAATAGAAACCACCGTAAAGACTCCATGAGAATTAAATGAAATAATGTAGGTAAAGTGCTTAAGACATACTGGGCATGTAAAAAATGCTATTGCTTATTAAGGGTGGTGAAGGTAGGATTCTCACCCTATAGGGGAACTGCAACCTCCTATCATTGTGAGGAAGAAGGCTGGATCTTCATCCCAGCTAAAAAGAAAACTCCTTAGGATTTCAATGAAAATCAAAATTAATTTCCTTTTAAGAATTTTTCTAAGTTGGTGACACTCTTTTCAATGATTAAAGGCAAGCCAGCGTATCACAAAATCAAGGAGGAAAGCAGCGCTCCAGGGACATGGATAATCACCAGGCTATTTAAGGATGTGATACCTCTATAAAGCAGCTTAATGTCAGGCTGGCATTTTGTAACGGCATATTTCAAGTACATGCAATTTTCTGTCATGTAAGCTCAACTCTTTTGATAGCATCCACTCTGATGTGATCCAGGTTTTTCTCTGCAACCCAAATCGCCCTGCTGTTCAATGTGTCTCAGTATCACTCATTTCCCACCATGTTTAAATCTGTACAGGTACTTTCTAGCTCTTGGTTACAAAGAAACATTAAAAGATCAAGCCCAGTTCCAGAGGGGAGCAAGGAGACAGGGGTGATTGTGGCCACACAAGAAAGTGCTCCAGAAAGTGATTCCTATTTCTCTGGGTCGAAGGCAGCCTTTGAGTGGTCTGCATTTTTTTCTTAAGAACTGAGGGAAATTGCCTTTCCTTTTGCTCAATGGGAAGGTCATCACCTCCTGCCTTTCACTTTTTCCCCCTATTTCAGCATGTATAAAGAGAAAAGTTTAGGTTGGCACGTATAAAAAAGCAGCACTTACATATATATTTCAGTGTACACTGAAATGTTCTTTAAAAATAGCCTTGATGGACTCCTGCTATCCAATCCATTGACGTATTGAATTAGCACCTTTCTTCTATCTATGCAAGTGTCAGTTTCATTAGAGTAAATTTACGGTTGCTGTTCCAACAATTATCACCAGTAGTTTGTGTTTATAAGCAAATGAGTCTTAAAAACTGTATAAGAATCTAGGAAATATTTTCTGATCAAAGGCTTTCATTAGATTACAAATTGTTCACTTGTCTATAATATCTAATGCAATAATGCAATAGTGTTTCTCTAAAGACATTGTGCTTCCTACCAATAATCAATGTTAGACTTTAGTTATATGTAGTTACATATATATATAACATACATGTAAAATATATATACACATACATACATATACTCTCACACACATACATACGTACATATACATATACATACATAAAATTAAAAAATAAAGTTTGGTTTTTTTTTAATGGATGACCGGTAAGGGGATCTTAACCCTTGACTTGGTGTTTTCAGCATCGTGCTCTCCCAATTGGGCTAACCGGCCATCCCTATGTAGGGATCCGAACCCATGGCCTTGGTGTTATCAGCACCACACTCTCCCGAATGAGCCATGGGCCGGCCTTAAAAATAAAGTATTTTGACTTGAAGAATTATATTAGTTCTGGCAGAGTCACTAGTTGTCTGGCCAATATATCCTGTCCTTCTTTTTCATTAATACACCCCTGATTTTATTTGGGGTATTCATGTACCCAGCCACAATTTCCAGGCCTCCCTTAGAGCAGTGTGTGGGCATGGGACTAAATTCTGGACAGTCAGAAGCAAGCAGAAGTGTTAGAGTATTGCATTCGCTTCTGGAAAACCTTCTTAAGAGCAGTATGATCCCCTAACCTTTTTTGTTTCTGAAGCCTAGAATGTGGATGAAATGACTTGAATTCCACAAGTCATCTTGGACCATTAAGGTGACCTTAAAAATGGATAATACATGTGAGGACAGCACAGCAAAAAGGTGAAAGAATCTCAAATCCCTAATAACTATAAAACCACCATAATAGCCTGGGGTTGCTCAACGTAGTGGATTGAATTATGTCCCCCCAAAACTCATTGGAGCTTGAATTGTGTCCCCCACGTTTTATGTATCAGAAACTTAGTCCTCTCTGTGACTGTTAAGAGGGTGGGAGATTCTATTTTGGTAATTGAAAAGTGGAGTTTTGAAGAGGTGATTGGATTGTAGGACCGTGCTATAGTGAATGGATTAAAAATGGTGGTCAGGGGCGTGGTTCTGAGGGCTTTAAAAGAAGAGGAGAGTCTGCCTTTTCTCTCTCTCTGCTCTCTCTTCTTCCACCATCTTGCAATGTGAGTCCCCTGGGTCACTGTCACCACCACCAGATGGACTTTGGACTTCCCAACCTCAGAAACTGTAAGCAATAAATTTTGTTTTTCTTTATAAATCACCCAGTTTCAGGTATTTTTCTATAAACAACAGAAATGGACTAATACACTCACCACCAAACTTTTTGTAAATAACAGAGAAATAATCCATTTTGCTTAAATATTATATGTTATATACAACTAAACCCAACTTGAACTGATATAATCAGTGTCAAGGATTTCCTAAACCATATATCCTGATATCTTTTCTTAAATATTTCTGATTTTGTTCATAAACCCTTACATTCTCAAAGAGAGAGAAAGAACAGGATTTCTTGGGTTATCTTGTTTATCTTATTGCCATCTAAAAGATTTAAAAATTTACAAGTTTATAAACTGTATTTTTGCTACCCAGTGAAAGTGTGGTAGTTAAGAGTATTATTTCAGTACAAAGAAATACATAAGAAGTAGTAAAGTTAAAAGCTATGTTTCTCCAAATTAGCAAAATAATTAAAAAGCTAATTTTATTTAGATCTTTCTTATGAAACTTTATCTCTTATGTCAAAACTATCTTCATGAGGTAATTTCTAATAATTGTACTAAATGAAAAATCAAATTGTATTTGTAGGTTTTTACATCCGTATTCCTAGGCAGCTACACATCTGAAATTGTTAGCTTTTAAACAGAGAACAAAGACTGTTCACGATCAAGCTGCTTGCCTCTGTCAGTAGAAACTGTCAGTAGAACACTAAGCTCTAAAGGCCAAAGGTTCTTTTTGTTCATTCCAGCAACTTCACAGAATTCACCTTCCAACAGAAGCATTTCCTGTTTATTAAAAATGTCTTTAAAATAGATAGACTATGCAGAGGGGCAGAATCGTCTCTCCTGAATATACTTATGGCAAACTGATTTTGTAGACCATGTATCGAAACGTAAACATCTGCAGTTTATCCTGAAACTCACCAGAGAATTTAACCTTGCAGTTCTGTCAGTCCAGGCCCTTTCACAATGAATCTTTTTTTTTTTTTTTTTTTTTTTTTTGTATCAAATGAATACTGTCAGATCCCACCACACCTATCAGGTTATGCTTGGTCGGTTTAAGAGCTATGCTAATGTGATGCACCTGCCAGTTACCAAGCAATGGAGAGCACAAACACATTTGTTGTACATCAGAAAAGGTCCTTACAAAAATGGAAAATTGATTACAGTCTGAGTAAATTTAAGCCACATGAAAAACTATGAAGTCAACATTTTATGAACAGGCAACGGAATTTACTGATTGTTAGGAGTGAAATAAACATTGTGTGGAGTTGCCTGTGAATGATGTAAATTGCCTTCCATTCTATACAATGATAGCAGCTACTCTGTTCAAGTTTTTATTATTATTATTATTATTATTATTATTATTATTATTATTTCAACATTTATTTGTACATATTTCTGGGCTGCAGTATGTTGTTTCAATATGTACATATGCTGCACAATGATTCACTTAGGGTAGATAGCATAGTTTTGTACCCATTAGTCTACCACTTTTCATCCTCCTCACCAGCCCCTACCCCACCACATACCTCTGGTAACCATCATCCTACTCTATTTCTATAATAACCACTTTATTTTTTTTTTTAGACCCCACATATGAATGACATCATGTGGTATTTGTCCTTCTGTGCCTGAATTACTTAACAAAAGGGTTTCCAGTTCCATCCTTGTTGCTGAAAATGATAGGATATCATTTTTTTTTAGTAGCTGAGTAGCATTCCATTGTGTATATATATATCACAGATTTTTTTTACCTATTATCCATTGGTAGACGTTTAGGTTGATTCCATCTCTTGGCTGTTGTGAATAGTGTTACAACGAACAAGGAGGTGCAGGTGTCTTTTTGATATATTGATTTCATTTTTTTAGGTATATACCCAGCAGTGAGATAGCTGGGGCACAGGGTAGATCTATTTTTAGTTCTCTGAGGAAACGCCATACTGTTTTCACAGTGGCTGTGCAATTTACACTCTCACCAGCAGTGTAGGAGAGTTCATTTTTTTCCACGTTCTCACCAGCATTTGTTACTTTTTGTCTTGTTGATAATAGCCATTCTAACTGGAGTGAAATTGTATCTCAATGTGGTTTTAATTTGCATTTCTCTGATGGTTAGTGATGTCCAGTATTTTTTCACGTGCCTGTTGGCCATTTGTATGTCTTCTTTTGTGAAATGTCTGTTTGGGTCTTTTGTTCTTTTTTTTAACTGGGTTATTTGTGTTTTTGCCCTTGAGTCATTTAAGTTCCTTATATATTCTGGATATTAGCCCCTTGTCTGACGTGTAGTTGGCAAACACTTTCTCCCATTCTGTAGGTTGTCTCTTCAATTTATTGATATTGTCTCTTGCTATAAAGAAGCTTTTTAGTTTGAGGTAGTCCTATTTGTCTATTTTTGCTTTATTTGCCTGTACCTTTGTAGTCTCACTCAAAAAAAACTCTGCCCACTCCCACTTTGTGTAGCATTTTGCCTATGTTTTCTTCTAGTAGTTTTATAGTTTTGGATGTTAAACTTAGGTCTTTAATTCATTCTGAGTTGATTTTGTGTATGGTGAGAGACACAGATCTAGTTTCAATCTTCTGTATGTGGATATCCAATTTTCCCAGCACCATTTCTTGAAGAGGCTCTCCTTTCCCAGTATATATTTTTTGGCACCTTTGTTGAAAATCAGTTGGCTGTGAGTGTGTGGGTTTATTTCTTGGTTCTCTATTCCATTAGTCAATTTGTCTGTTTTCATGCCAGTATCATACTCTTTTGGTTACTATAACTTTACAGTATTTTGAAATCAAGAAGTGTGATGCCTCCCACTTTGTTCTTTTTGTTCAAGATTGCTTTCTCTATATGGGCTCTTTTGTGGTTCCATAGAAATTTTAAGATCATTTTTTCTATGCTGCGAAGAATGTCACTGGTATATTGATGGTGGTTGGATTGAATGTGTAGATTGCTTTGGGTAATATGGGCAGTTTGATTATGTTAATTCCTCCAACCCATGTACATGGAATATCTTTCCATTTATTTGTGTTCTTTCCAGTTTTTTTCACCAATATTTTATAGTTTTCTTTGTAGAGGTCTTTCACCTCCTTCATAAAACTTACTCCTAGAAATTTCATTTTTTTGGTAGCTATTGTGAGTAGGATTAGTTCTTGAATTCTTCTTTAGCTATTTAATTGTTGGCATATAGGAATGCTGTTGACTTTTGTGTGTTAATTCTGTATCTTGCCACTTTACTGAATTCATTATTACTTCCAGTAATTTTTTGGTGGAGTCTTTAGGGTTTTCTATGTATAGGATCATGTCATCCACAAATAGGGATAATTTGACTTCCTCCTTTCTGATTTGAATGCCCCTTACTGCTTTCTCTTGCCTTATTGCACAGGCTAAAATTTCTAGTACTATGTTGAGTAGGAGTGGGGAAAGTGGGCATCCTTGTCCTGTTACAGATCTTAGAGGAAAGCCTCCAATTTTTGTCCATTCAGTATATATTAGCTGTGGGTTTGTTGTATATGGCCTTTACTGTGTTGTGTTTTTATCATGAAGAAGTGTTGGATTTTATCACATTCTTTTTCTGTGTCTACTGAAATGATCATATTGGTGGGGGTTTGGGGGGCAGTTGTTTGCTTTATTCTGTTGATGTGAGGTATCACATTTATAAATTAATGTATGTTGAACCATCCTTGCATACCTGGGATGAATCCCACTTGATCATGGTGAATGATCTCTTGATGTACTGTTGGATACTGTTGGCTAGTATTTTTGTTGAGGATCTTCATGTCTGTGTTTATTGGGGGTATTGGTCTGTTGTTTTCTTTTTTCATTGTTTCTTCTGCGGGCTTTGTTATGATGGTAATGCTGGCCTCATCAAATGAGTTTGGAAGTATTCCCTCCACTTCAATTTTTTGGAAGAGTTTGTGAAGAGTGGGTATTAGTTCTTCTCTAAATGTTTGGTAGAATTCGGCAGTGAAACCATCCTGGAGTTTTCTTTGTTGGAAGAACTTTTATTACTGCTTCATTCTCACTATTTGTTGTTGGTCTGTTTAGATTTCTACTTCTTCATAATTCAACTTTGGCAAGTTGTATGTGTCCACAGATTTATCCATTTCTTCTAGGTTTTCCAGTTTGTTCACATATAGTTGTTTGTAGATGTCTCTTATGATCCTTTGTATTTCTGTGATATCAGTTGTAATGTCCCCTTTTTCATTTCTGATTTTATTTGAGTATTCTCTCTTTTTTTCTTCATTAGTCTAAAGATTTATTTATTTTGTTTATCTTTTTGAAAAAAACAGCTCTTTGTTTTATTGATCTTTTATATTTATTTTTTAATCTCTAATTCATTTATTTCCAATCTGATCTTTGTTATTTCTCTCCTTCTAATGATTTGGGGCTTGTTTTGTTGTTTTTCCAGCTCCTTGGGGTGTAATGTTAACTTGTTTATTTGGAGTCTTTCTTCTTTTTTGATGTATGCATTTATTGCTATAAATTTCCCTCTTAGATCTGTTTTTGCTGTATCCCATAGGTTCTGGTGTGTTGTGTTTTCATTTTCATTTGCTTGCAGGAATTTTTTAACTTCCTTTTTAATTTCCTCTGTGACTCATTCATTGTTTAGGAGCATGTTGTTTAATTTCCATGTATTTGTACGGTTTCTAGTGTCCCTTTTGTTGTTGATGCTAGTTTTATTCAACTGTGGTCAGATAAAGTAGTTGATATGATTCCCATTTTTTTTAATTTGTTGAGTCTTGGTTTGTGTCCTAACATGTGATCTATTCTAGAAAATGTTCTATGTGTTGCTGAGAAAAACATGTATCCTGCAGCTGTTGGATGAAATGTTTTATAAATGTCTGTTAAGTCAAGTTGGCCTATAGTAGAGATTAATTCTCTGATGTTTCCTGGTTAATTTTCTGCCTGAATGATCTGTCCTTTGCTGAAAGTGGGCTATTAAAGTCCCCAATTATTATTGTGTTGGAGTTAATCTCTCCTCTTAGGTCCAAGAGTAATTGCTTTATATAACTGGGTACGCCAGAGTTGGATGTACATATATTTAGAATTTTTATATCCTCTTGTTGAATTGATCCCTTTATCAATATATAATGACCTTCCTTATGTTTTGGGTTGGGTTGTTTTTTTTTGTTTTTTTGGTTTTTTTGTACTTTACTTAGCTTGAAGTCTATTTTATCTGATATAGGTATAGGTACTCCTGCTCTTTTTTGCTTTCCATTTGCATGAAATATCTTTTTCCATCTGTTTACTTTCAGCCAGTGACTGTCTTTATAGGTGAAGTGAGTTTCTTGTAGGCAGCACATATTGTTGGTTCTGTTTTATAATCTATTCAGCTACTCTGTGTCTTTTAGTAGAGCATTTAATTGGTTTGCATTTAGGGTTATTATTGATATATAGGGACTTGTTACTGCCATTTTGCTATTTTTTTCTGGTTGTTTTATGGATCCTTTTCTCCTTTTTTCTTGTATTATTGTCTTCTTTTGTGGCTGAGTGGTTTTCTCTAGCTTTACATGTTGCTTTCTAGCTATTTATTTTTAGTATGTCTCTTCCAAGTTTTTTGTTATGGTTACCATAAGTCTTACAAAAAAACTGGTATAGTTATAGCAAATTATTTTAGGCTAATACCAACTTAACTTTAATATCTAAGAAAAAAAACAAAACAAAGCCAACTGTACACTTTGGAATGATTTCCCCCACTGTTTAACAATTTGTTGTTTCAAAATACATCTTTTAATATTGCCTTTCTCCTATATGGTTGTTACATATGTTAGTGTCTTGTTAGATTTGGCCTTTAGTCTTTGTACTAAGGATGTAAGTGGTATATTCACCACCCTTACAACATTGGAGTATTCTGAGGTTGTCGGTGAACTTACTTTACTAATGAGTTATATACCTTCAAATGTTTCCTTCTTGCTCCTTAGCCTCATCTTCTTTCAGACTGAAAAATTCTTTTTAAGCATTTCTTGTAGTGCAGGTCTAGTGAATTCTCTTAGCTTTTATTTGCCTGGGGAAGACTTTATTTCTCCTTCATATTTGAAGGTTGGTTTTGTTGGATACAGAATTCTTGGCTGACATTTTTTTTTTTTCTTTCAGCATTCTGAATATGTCATCCCATTCTCTTCTGGCCTGTAGGGTTTCTACTGAAAGATCTTCTGAGAGACATATTGAGGCTCCACTGAATGTTATGTGTTTCTTTTCTCTTTCCACTTTCAGTATTCTCTCCTTGTCTTTTGTTTTTGATAATTTGATTGTGATGTGCCTACGGGTGTTCCTCCTTGGATTGAATTCAGCTGTCAGCCTCTGGGCTTCCTGTACCTGGATGCTCTCATCTTTCTCCACACTTGGGAAATTTAAGCCATTATTTTCTTGAATATGCTTTCCACATCTCTTCCTTTTGCCTCTCTTTTGGGTATGCCAATTATGCAGAGGTTGTTTTGCTTGAGGGAGTCCCATACTTGGTGTATTTCTGTTTCATTTTTTCTTATTCTTTATTCTTTTTGCTAGTCTGATTGAATAATTTCATGTGTTTTATCTTTGACCTCACTAATTCTTTCCTCTGTTTGATTAAATCTACTGTTGGCACTTTCTGCTGAGTTTTTCAATTCAGAGAATGTGTTATTTCTAGAATTTCTATTTTTTTAATTGATTCTGTTCCTTTGTCAAGTTTCTTATTCTGCTCCTGAATTTTTTTCCAGATATCATTTAGTTTTCTTTCTGTATTTTCTTGTGACTCCCTGAACATCCTTAAGAGGGTTATTCTAAGTTCTCTGTCGGACATTTCGTAGATGTGGTGTTCTTCTGCAGCATTGCTGGTGTTTTGCTTCACTTGGTGGTGATATATTTCTCTATTCTTTACCATTTTGTCTTTATGTTGATGCCTATGCATTTGAGGAGACTGCTATTTGCTGCTGATTCTCTGGAGAAGGCTTTTTGTGAAGATCACTAATGACTTCTGGGTCTGAGCTGTATGGAAATTCTGGAGGGACAAGGTCTTTCCTGCATATTGAGCCCCCTGCAGTTCGATTGCTGTGACCAATTTCCACTGAGACCAGTTGTCCACACTGAGCCTGGTGTTCCCATCAGTTTAGCCTTGCCCCCCACACCCTGCACTCTACTCCAACCACTTCCCGTGAGGTGGGCCAGGTACTCATCCCTCATGATAACACACCAACCTCTGGGAGGCTCTCCTCTCTAGTTGGTTGCAGCCAGATGCTCCCATGCAGGCCTGGAGGCATCCCACCAGTGGACTTTATGGCCTGTGGGCTGGTATGGGATGCTCCAAAGCCCTCCTCTCCCCTGCAGACTCTAAGCAGGTTTATGCAGAGTGTCCTGCAGCAGCTTTTTCAAGCTTGTGTAACAGCTAGTTGCCATCACTGTACCAGACCGGCTCAGAACTATAGGTACTATTCTTATACCCTCTAACTGTAGCCTATCGTGCGAACTCCATGGGTCTCTCCTCCCCCAGCTCCAGTGGTTCCAAGTTCTTTTCTTTGTTCATATCCATTGCATGTTCATATTGTGCCTTCTTTAACATTTTGTTCCTTCATCCCTTTAAGCTTGAAATGGTCCCCTATTTTTCTGAGGATAAGAAAAAACTGCTTAAAATGATGCACAAACTTGTCATGTGCAGCTTACCCAATAACCCTGACCTTATCCACCTTCTATCAAATGATGACCATACATCACACCAGTCCTTCCCTCAGACTGTAAACCCTTTTAAGGTAGATAACACATCTGCCTCGGTCATCATCGTATCTGCAGAGCAGCACATTGTGCCTGACACATGGTAGGATTTCACATTTTTGCTGACTTACAAATAATTTGAAAGTTTGTCAGAAAGCTCACATAATCTGTTACCCTGAGCTTACTACTATGCCTCCAAGGATACTTCAAAATTTTGCAGAAAAATTGAATTAAAAGATAATGCAAATCCTTTTATGAACTTTTTGAAAGAGATAGGAGATAGTCAGTAACTATTTGTCAAATTTGAAAAAGTAACCCAGCAACATAATCAATGAATATAAATAGTCTAATTTGAAACATTTTGGAACCTGTGTTCCACAGCACATTAGTGCAATAAAGTAACCTATAAAAAAGAGTCTGTGAGAAAGCGAACTCACATCTATTGAGTGCTCACTATATGCCAGGCCCTGGGCTAGATGCTTTACATTAATTCTCTTACATGACCTGCATAATAACCCAAAGAGGTATGTCATTATTTTCATTGTACAGATGGAGAAACTTGGATTCAAAGAATTTAAATAACAAGTCAAAAGTGATATAGCTCATGAATGGCAGGTATATCTGAAATTTCCACCTTTAGTCTTTCTTTAAAACACTATGTGTACCCTATTGCCCTTTCAAGAATTCACAGTGAATCATAGCACAGTAAAGGCTCTGAGAAGTCCTATGGTAACAACGCACCATTAAACCAAGAAACATACCTCAGTCTAATGGTTCCCAAAGTGGAGTATGTACACTCAATTGTGATACTGAAAGAAAACATTACTTCTCTTTGTTTACTTCGACCTTTTAATTTCTATTTTTTGTGTTTCATGATGTCTATATTATATTAGTATATGTATATAATTTTAAATAGATAATGTATATGGGGCATGATCAAACAAATTTAGAGACCACTAATCTAGATAATTTCCTTTCAAGCATGACCTGAGATTTTTATTATTGTAGTTCCATTGACTTCATAGGACTACTTTAGAGAAACTGATTTCAAATAGTGCTTGTAATGCTTCAGATATATCATTCATAAATATAATCGATTATATAATTCCAATTGTTTCATATTGTTAGAGGAAACAATGGAGTGGCATATTCAAAACCTGCTTATTCTTGGTTTTAAAGTACTTTGAAACCACCCACACACCCCAATACTGTTAAGTTTACTTAAGCTCCCTAAGCTCATGCTAACTGAGCTATGGAAAAGATTTCAGGAAGACTATATGCAGGAGGAGAGTGACTGCAACCTCAGTTAATACTAACAGCAATCTCATTGGAGAAAGTCAAGGATTAAATGTGCATATGTCCTATGGCCATTTTATGGAAACGTGTCTATTTATGGTAGGCATTCCCAAATATGGAGAGCCAAATAAGTCCTCTTCAGCCTAAACCAAGCAAAATAAGTATAAGTAAGCTACTTCTACTCACTTCTCTGAGCTGCAATTTAATAAAAACCTTTAAATTGTATTATGCATTTGTCACTTCTGTTATATATATTTTTTTTATTTTTCCCAGTGAGTCAAATGTCTTGATCCTTGCTTTATTACTTGTCTTTTTATCAAATGATGATCCTTCAATATTTTAAGTATCTTGAAAAGTACTCAACATTTGATAAAGAATCACATGATTGATAGGGAGAGATTGGACAAGGGGCATAAAGAATAAGTACAATTTGTAACAATACACATACCAGTAATATTGATTTGATCAACACATGTCAACACTGAATCTCAAAAATATGTATAATTGTGATTCAATAATAAATAATTAATTAATTAATTAAATTTTATAAAGAATTACATGATCGTTTAAAATGAATTTTTATTCACAAAATTGGGTAGATGCAAATATGGACACAGTTATATTTCATATATTTTGATAAGATCAACTAAACCTGAAAAGATTGACACTTTTAGAGTCATCATCATTTAACAGAAAAATTCCAAAGTAGAGAGCACCATTGGTTTTTGTCAACTCAGACAAATAAACAATTTCCTAGAGAAAAGCGTTATTCCAGCAAGGGAATATTTTTTTGAAGTGTACCAATTACTGTAGAATTTACTAGTCAAAATAATTTAGCTGATAACTCCAATAAGCTCATGGCTTGTGTTTATTATTGAAGACTTGACCACTGGGGCCAGAGATTCCTATCATGCATTTGGGAGATGAAGATTAAATTGGGGAGTGATGAGAGAGAGAGGAAAGGGAAGAAGAGAAGGAGAAAAGAAGGGAGAAGGAAGGAGAGAGGAAAGAGAGGAAGGGAGACAGAAAAGGAGAGAGAATATTTCTGAAAATCAATTATAGTTTGTAACTAAATTCTGGCTTTGTATGTACCATGTTTCATTAAGATTATCTAATGTGTCCAAAATCTGCTGGTCTCCACAATGCTGAGTGCTCCTTACACTTTCCCTTGCCTTACTGAAAAATAAAGGATAAATCCAAAGGTAAGGGTAAGCAGCCTTAGATGAGCAAGTCATGATCCCAATTTAGCTGTAATGATGAAATTGTAAACCCTGAATCTGAACATCAACTAGAAAAGGAAGTTATAAACACCCAATGTCAGAAATATGGCTCATGTCTCAAAATATATGAGTTACTTAATGTGAATAATGACTCCTGAAGGGATATTTGAGGCTTTATTTCCTTCCTAAGGAGAGAGTGTTATAGGATTACAAAGAACCAGGCTTTCTATCATTTCTGAAATTTAAAAAAAATAAATTTTAAAAAATTCAAACTTTACAAAAATTGAAAAGTGAACAAGAGTAACGTGTAAAATCTTACCTATTAATATGTTTTAAATTATGATTTATTCTATTGACCAAATGATAGACAAATACAGGTGTATTTGTAATTTCCTTTTTCTAATGAATTAGCTCATGGGTCCTGAGTAAGGGATTTGCTGGCAGTGAATTAACTCTTTCCTGCCTCTGCCATTGGTCGGTCATTTTAGAGC
This sequence comes from Galeopterus variegatus, assembly GCF_000696425.1. Lineage (NCBI taxonomy): Eukaryota > Metazoa > Chordata > Mammalia > Dermoptera > Cynocephalidae > Galeopterus > Galeopterus variegatus. The sequence goes on from NW_007727677.1 coordinate 192,001, forward strand.
ATAACTGAAGTGTTAGTGGCTTGTAAAGTTAATACAGCTCTTTGAAAGTCATCATTTCTCTGCCCATTTTGATTTACATCCATGACTAAACACCTGGCAGGGAACACCCAATCTTTTCCAGCGGGCAAATCTAAATATTACACCTTATGATTCACTCTCAAAAATGACATTTTGTAATTCTCTTTGCCATTCTAAACTGGCCAAGGGTATTCTTGTATCATCTTTTTTGTTCTCGTGTATTAAATCAACTAGAAATTGTTGAAGTGAGATTCTTTCTGCCCCAAGTCTTTAAGCTCTGGAGAAAGGAAAGCTGTCATCAGGGTGAGTGGCTGATAATTCTGCTTATTGGAGTGTATCCCTGTCACTTTCCAGGTAGATGGCTTAACATACACCTAGTTGACAGCAAATACCAAAGGGGGCTTCCCTGCAAGAATATCACGGTGGCTGCCCTGCTGAGTGAGTCTCCTAAGTACATGTCGGGGTTGCTTGCTTTCTTAACCATGGCGGAGTTGATTTTTCCTGAGATAGCTGTATCCACTGCATTTTAAGTTTGATTGCCTGTGTGTTAAAAATAAAATGTTTAAGAAATACATATTTCAGAAGGGTTTTTTGTTTGTTTTTTGTTTTTGTTGTTTTGCTTGTGGATTGTAAAGTTTCTCTACAATGTTGCCTTTTTCTTGCCTCCATTAAGTCTCTCTCTTCCATGACTTGTTATAAAAAACAAATGCTTTTGAGGAAGGTTCATCTTTAGGATCCTGGATTTTTAGCTTCTGAATTTTAGTTTACATCCGAGTACCAAACCAGAATGGAAACAGTCATTTCTCCCTCACATTACAACAGCTAGAGAATTACACAATTTCCTATCCTGCAAATCAAAGGGTTTAAGGTGCCTCTCTGCCAATAGCTAAAAGCTCTTTTGGTTATTCAACACTTGCCCTGCTGGAACAGGAGAATATCAGAACACCTGTGCGATACACAAAGGGCTGCAAATTTATAGGTGTATTAAGCAAAGTCTAATTATAACCTTATAAAAAAAATCCCCTAGACAAAAGTCTATTTCCAGAGAAGGAGCTTTTGTAAGAACAAAGTCAGAAATGATTACATCCCAAATGTGTTACTTGGTAAAATTAAAAAGAAGTGTTAGTCAAAGCATTCTTAGATATAGAAAGTAAAAGAACACCTCCTTTTTTTCACCCTCTATTCTCTAGAGAAGAGGGGAGTGTGGTGCTACAGCTTAGCCAACTCTTTATTCCTTTAACGTCTGCATGCTGTTACTTAATGAACATCACCATTAACGCAAACTCAAGCAGATATAGTTTTATTAACTACCAAATCCTTGCACCGCTCTATAGCTGATTAAATTGAAGTTGGCAGTTAAACTATTAGTGTTGTGTGATAGAAAGGCCCTGCACTTTGAGGACACCGATATGAAACAACCAGCTGTGTGACCTTGAACATGTCCCTTCAACCCCTTGCACTTTACTTTTTTCGTCAGCTAAAGAAAGAGTTGGAATATATGGTCCTCTTCTTTAACCGTCTGACTCCAACCAGATCCTTAGATTGACAATAGGAAAAATAAATTATTAGTTATTCCTACTGATTCAAAATGTAGAATTATTTTGCATCTCCTTCATTACAGGTAATTACAGTTCACGATGAAATGGCTATTAAGAGCTAGCAGGTCTTGAATGCTTGCAATTCAGACACTGTTCTTAGTGCTTTATATGAGATATCTCATTTAATCCCTAAAAGAGCACAAAGGGTAGTTATTATTATAATCCCTATTTTGTAGATGAAAGCATCAAAAATTCAAGAAGGTAAGTAGATGATACAAGGGTTGGCTTATTGGTGGCAGAGATGTAATTAGAATCCTTAAAACCTGGCTATAGAGCCTGTGCTCTTAACTTTTACATTACTCTGAACCCCTTGAATGTTTCAAATACACAAATTCAGTCTTACTGTATTTGAAGTAAAATCTAAGCATGAAAATGATTACTGATTATTTTAGCAAAAATTGAAATGATAACTATCTCTAAAATAATGGCTCAAGAGTAAAATTATGAGTCATTAATCAAGACTTACCATGTGACTAAGATGTTATCTAAACAAATCTAGGCACTGGGGAGATGTATTAATTATCAATTTTAATTTGTCCCATCAGTACAGAAATTTGTTAAATTTGGCATCTGTATGCTTTATTTTTCTTAGTACTAGAAATCATCTGGCAAATTATGAGAATAAATATGCTTAATTATGTCATTTTAATTGTAAGTAAACTTATTCTATCATTTATTCATTTAACAAATACTACTTAAGAATTATTATGTGCCAGGCCCATCGTTGGTGCACAATAGGGTGAGTGTGGTTAACAGTTATGTTTTGTATATTGCATAATAGCTAGAGGAGAGGCTTTTGAATGATTTAGCCACAAAGAAATGATAAATGCATCAGGTGATTGATACATTCACTTCCCTGACCCAATCGTTATACAACATATGTATGTATCAAAACATCAGATTGTACCCCATAAGTATGTACAATTACAATGTGTCAATTAAATTAAGTAAATAAGTAAATATTTTAAACTTGGTTAAAAACAAAGATGCAACTTTCATCCTCAATAAGGCTTAACTACTACAAAAGAGACAGGAAAAAAAAAAGAATGAATACAAAATTCCAAATTGTGATTGGTGCTATAAAGGAAGTAAACAGATGCCATGATAAGAAAAAAACAGGGTGGGACTTAGACAGGTGGTCAGGAAGGGACTCTGCAAGGATGCCAAGGAAATTAGAGTATACAGGACAAGAAAGGGTGGCATAAATGACTTCAGAGAAATGAACTGGCAAATTTCTCACTTCAGCCCTTGCTAGCCTTCCAGTCTCACCAGTTGGGGGTGGGGGCAGGAATGCTAAGAAATGGTGGTGAAGGAACACGGCCTACTAAGATGACAGAACATTTCCACTCCTCCACACCTTATTACCACATATACAGGGCTCCGGCATAACTACGGATTATCGCTGAAAGAGCTACAAGATGCAGACTGTCTCTGGGGAAGTACTTATGGAAGCCCAAAATCAAAAGGGAAGACAAAAAGGACACTAGAGGAATTTGAAGCCTCTGGCATCTAAGTCTTCAGCAAATATAAAAAAAAAAAAATTTCTAACCAGATTAACATAAAACCTCACACTAAAGTCCACTTATCTCTGTTCTTATTACACGATACATCATTTCCAGGTTTCAACACATTTGAAAAAATTACAAGGCATGCTAAAAGACAAAAAAGGAAAAAAGAAAAGAAATAGTCTGAAGCAAGCATCAGAACCAGACCCATATATTACAGATTTTTCATTATCAAACAGGGAATTTTTAAAAAAATACATAGGATATAAATATCACTTAAAATCACACAGACATTGAGGATGTGATGAATCACCTCATATCAATATATTTGAAAAATTACACTGCACAAAATCTTGGTAAATCACATTTTATTAAAACTGATATAAGAAGTAACAAACATGAATACTACTGTAATTAAATTCATAATTGAAAATATTTTGAGTAAGAAAACTCAAAACTCCTGTGCTTTCACTGATGAACTTTAAGGTAGAAATAGCACCAATCTTACATAAACTCTTTAAGAAAATAAAACAAGAGGGAAAACTTCCCAACCTCTTCTATGAGGCAAATAAGATGCTTTTTATTGAAAAAAAAAAAAATCAGAGAATGATAGAAGGCCAAGTGTTAGCAAAGGATATACCTTGATATTGAACTTGGCAAGAAAAATACAAGACAAACTAGTCATAAATACTGATGCAAAATCCTAAACAAAATAACAAAAAGGATCCAATAATTTTTAGTTTGAAGGTAGTTAAACCAAAACAAGTTTACCTGGTTAATTCATTGAACTGTACACTTATGGTTTGTAAATTTTTCCAAATGTGTGCTGTTCTTTCCTTCAATAGAAAGTTAAATACAAGAAAAGAATTAGTTATCTGAATTATCAACCTTAACTTCATCCCTTTGCCCAATCAGAAGGTTGGACTGCCATTTGGTTACACTGCAATCATTGATGAGTAATAGTAATATATTTTTCTCCCTTTCTTGCTTCTTGTTCAAGGCATAGTCTGGACATATATTTGCCACATCAACTTCACAGAATGCTAACTGAAAGAGACATAAACAGAGACAAGCCGTCTCAGTTTAGAAAGATAACTGAAGTTTTATCTAGGTAGCAAGAAAAAAATCAGTAACAAAATTCTCTACTCAAATGAGAAAATCCTCATCAATTTGCAAATGGATTTTAATTTTAACCAGGATGCTCAAGAAGGATAGCATATGTGTAGGCAAGTAGAAAAACAAAGACACTGGTCTTTTTGAAAGTTATAATCGTTTCAGGGTTTATTCAAAATGTAGTGCTTTTTATAAAAAAAACATTTCTATATTTTTTGGAGCTCAAAGAATTGTTACTATGAGACAATATTGTCAACAGATATTGATTGCCACATGTGAATTGATGCTTAGTATCAGATGCTGTGGAGAATACAAAACAAATACAGTCCCTACCTTCAAATTTACTGCCTTGAAAGGAGAAAAATAAATTCTTTTCATTAAACAAAAATCAGAGTGTGGCTGGTTAGCTCTGTTGGTTAGAGTACAGACTTGTAACACCAAGGTCAAGGTTTCGGATCCTCTCACTGGCCAGCCATCAAAAAAAGGGGTTTTTTTTGTTTGTTTGTTTGTTTTTTTAAATCAGAGAATGAATTCAAGGCTGAGTTGTAGCAAAGGACTTTGTCTTACTCACCTTTGTGTCTCTCAGAGTTATTCAGTTCTGTGATTTCCACATTCTGTGTTAGTAGACTAATAAATATTTACTGAATGAATTGAACTAAATTAATTTGCTGTGGCCAACTAAGGAGCACGTCATCATTCCCTAAGCAACAGCAATCCTAATGAAGCCAGTTCCTCTATTACTATTTTATTTTTAAGTGAAACATAATTGATTATATGTATTTATGGAGTGCAGAATTGACTATCAGTATCTGTGTGTAGTACGTGATGAACAAATCAATATTACTAGCATGTTCATCATTACAAATCATAATTATTCTCTGTGCCCCCTACCCAGGTACTCCCTAGTCCCCCTCCCTTCCCCCTTTCCCGCCTCTAGTAACTATAGGTCTGTTGGTCTGTTCTCTCCTGAAAGTTCACCATTTTATTGTGGCCTTTCTTTCTTTTCTTTCTTTCCTTCTCTCTTTCTTTCTTCTTTATCTTCCACTTATGAGTGAGGAGTTGTAGTATTTCTATTTCTGTCCCTGGCATATTTCACTTATAATTTTCTCAAAACTCATCCATGTTGCTGAAAATGGCAGAATTTCATTCTTTTTTTATGGCTAATTACTATTCCATCCTGTATATATACCACATTTTCCTTATCCAGTCATCCATTGATGAACATTTAGGTCGGTTCCATATCTTGGCTATTGTAAATAGAGCTGCAATGAACAAGGGAGTGAAATTATCCCTGTGACATGATGATATCCCTTCCTTTGCATATATACCCAGAAGTGTGATTGCTGGATCATATCTTAGTTCTTTCTGCAGTTGTTTGCGAAACCTCCATACTGTTTTCCATAGTAGCTGTACTAATTTATAGTCCCACCAACAGTGTAGAAGAGTTCCCTTTTCTCCATATTTTTGCAAGCATTGTTATTCTCAGTCTTTTTGATAATAGCCAGTCTACCGGGAATGAGATGATTATTCAATGTGGTTTTGCTTTTCATTTCCCTGATGATTAGTGATGTTGTTGAGCATTTTTTCATATACCATTTGTACATCTTCCTTAGAAAAATGTCTATTCAGCTCCTTTGCCTATTTTTTAAATGGATTATTTGGTTTTTAAATGTAAAGTTTTTTGTATTCCTTGTGTATTCTGGATATTAATTCTTTGGCAGATGTATAGTTTGCAGATATTTTCTACCATTCTTTCCATTGTCTTTTCACTCTGTTGATGGTTTTCTTTGTTGTGCAGGACCTTTTTAGTTTGATATAATCCTATTTGTTTGTTTTTTCTTTTGTTGCTTGTGCTTTTGAGGTCTTATTCATAAAGTCATTGCCCAGTCCTCCATCCTGAAGTGTTTCCGCTATGTTTTCCTCTGGGAGTTTTATAGTTTCAGGTCTTATATTTAAGTCTTTAATACATTTTGAGTTGATTTTGACATATGGCAAGAGGTATGGGTCTAGTTACATTCTTCTACACATGGATATCCAGCTTTCCCACCATCATTTACTGAAGAGGCTGTCCTTTCGCCAATGTATGTTCTTGGTGCCTTTGTCAAAGATCAGTTGGCTGTATGTACCTGGGTTGATTTCCAGGTTCTCTATTTTGTTCCATTGGTCCACGTGTTTGTTTTTATGCTGGTACCATGATGTTTTGGTTATTATAGCTTTGTAGTATAGTTTGAAGTCAGGTAGGGTTATGCCTCCATCTTTATTATTTATTTATTTGTTTGTTTGTTTGTTTTTGCTCATGATTGCTTTGGCTTTGGGGGTCTTTTGTTATTCCATATGAATGCTAGGATATTTTCTATAGTTCTGTGAAGAAACATCATTGGTATTTTTATGGGGATTGCATTGAATATGTAGATCACTTTAGGTAGCATGGACATTTTCACAACATTAATTCTTATAGTCAATGAACAAGGAATATCTTTCCATCTTTTGGTGTCCTCTTTAATTTCCTTCAGGAGTATTTTGCAGTTCTTATTGTAGAGATCATTCACCTCCTTGGCTAAATTTATTCCTAGCTATTTTTTATTTTGGTAGCTATTTTAAATAGGCTTGCTTTTTTGATTTCTTTTTCTGCTTTTCATTGTTGGCGTGTAAGAATGCTACTGATTTTTGTGTATTTCTTTTGTATCCTGCAACTTTACTGAATTTGTTTATGAGCTCTAGAATTTTCTTGGTACAGGTTATGAGTTTTTCTATATATAAGATCATGTCACCTGTGAACAGTGACAATTTGACTTCATCTTTTCTGATTTGGATGTCCTTTATTTTTTCTCTTGCCTGATTTATCTGGCTAATACTTCCAATACTATGTTGAATAGGAGTGGTGATAGTGGGCACACTTGCTTTATTCCTATTCTCAAAGAAAAAGCTTTCTGTTTTTCCCCATTCAAGATGATTTTAGTGGTGGGTTTGTCATATATGGCTTTTATTGTGTTTAGATACTTTCCTTCTATACCAAATTTGCTGAGGGTCTTTATCAAGAAGGGAAGCTGAATTTTGTCAAATGCTTTTTTTGCATCTATTGAGATAATCATATGGTTTTTGTCCTTGCTTTTGTTGATGTGGTGTATCACATTTACTAATTTGCATATGTTGAACCATTCTTGCATCCCTGGGATGAATCCCAGTTAATCATGTTGTATAATCTTTTTGATGTGCTATTATATTGCATTTGCTAATATCTTGATGAGGATTTTTACATCTATGTTCATTAGGATATTGGCCTGTTGCTTTCTTTTTTTGTTATGTTTTTGTCTGATTTTGGTGTCAGGTGATGCTGGCCTCGTAGAATGAATTTGGGAGAATGGCCTCTGTTTCAGTTTTTTGGAATAGTTTGAAAAGGATTGGTGTCAATTCTTATTTAAAGGTTTGGTGGAATTCAACAGAGAAACTATCTGGTCTTGGGCTTTTCTTTTTTGGAAGACTGCTGATTACCGAGTCAATCTTGTTGCTTGGTATCAGTCTGTTCAGGTTTGTATTTCTTCTTGGTTCAGTCTTGGTCGTTTGTATGTGTCCAGAGGTTTATCCATTTCTTCCAAGTTTTCAAATTTGTTGGCATATAGTTTTTCATAATTGTCTCTAATGATTCTTTGTATTTCTGTGTTATCACTTGTAATGTCTCCTTTTTCATTTCTGATTTTTTTATTTAAGTGTTCTCTCTTCTTTTTTTAGTTAGTCTGTTCAATGGCTTGTCTATGTTGTTTATCCTCTCATAAAACCAACTTTTTGCTTCATTGACTTTTTTTGTATCATTATTTGGTCTTTATTTCATTTAGTTCTACTCTGATCTTGATTATTTCTTTCTCTCTACTCGTTTTGGGATTAGATTGTTCTTGTTTTTCTATTTCTTTGAGATTTAACATTAGGTTGTTTATTTGAAGTCTTTCTCTTCTTTTGATGCAAGCACTTATTGCAATAAGCTTCCTTCTTACTACTGATTTTGCAGTATCCCATAGATTTTGATAAGTTGTGCTTGTATTTTCATTCATTTCAAGGAATTTCTTTGATTTTTGTGCTTTATTTCTTCCTTGACCCATTGGTTATTCAGGAGTGTGCTGTATAATTTCCATGAATTTATATAGTTTCCAAAGTTTTGCTTGTTGTTAATTTCTAATTTCATTGAATTGTGGTCTGAAAATATACTTGGTATTATTTCAATCTGTTTGCATTTGTTGAGATTTAATTTTGTGACCTGACATGTAGTCTATCCTGGAGAATGACCCATGTGCTGATGAGAATGTATAATCTGTTACTGTTCAATGAAATTTTCTGTGTATGTCTGTCAAGTCTAATTGCCTGAGGTGCTGTTTAAATCCAATATTTCTCTGCTGATTCTTTGTCTTGATGATCTGTTCAATGCTGAGAGCAGTGTGTTAAAGTCCCCAACTACTACTATGTTGATATCTATCTCTCCCCTTAGATCCAATAATGGTTTATATGTCTGCATACTCCAATATTGGGCGCATATATATTTATGATTGTTATATCTTCTTGCTGCTTTGATTCTTTTATCATTATATAGTGTCTTTCTTTGTCTCTTTTTATAGTTCTTGGTTTGAAGTCTATTTTATCTGATGTTAGTATGGCAACTCTTGCTCATTTTTGGTTTCCATTTGCATGGAATGTCATTTTCCATCCCTGCACTATTAGTCTACATGTGTCTTTATTGTTGAAGTGAATTTCTTGCAGGCAGTGTATAAGTTGGGTCTAGTTTTTTAATCCATTCAGCCAATCTATATCTTTTAAGAGGGGAATTTAGTCCATTTACACTCAAGGTTGTTATTGAAAGGTATGGCCTTACTCCTGCCATTTTATTAATTTCTCTATGATTGTTTTATATTTCTTATGTTCCTTTCTTTCCCTTTTTTTTTTTTTTTTTTTTTTTTTTTTTTCCTTCTTTGCTGTTGGGTGTTTTTTTCTTTTTTTTTTTTTTTTTTTTTTGTAGGATAAAATACATTTTCTTTCTCTTTCACATTTGTGTATCTGTTCTACTAGTGGATTTTTACTCTTTCTCATGTACTTACGGTGACGTATATCTCTCTCTTGATTCCAGATGTAGGACCTCCTTGAGGATTTGTTGAAGGGCCCAGCCTTGTGGTGGTGAATTCCCACAGTTTTTTGTTTGTTTGGGAAAGACTATTTATCTTTCATTTCTGAAGGAAAGTTTTGCTGGATATATTACTCTTGTTTGACAGATTTTTTTCTTTTAGCACTTTGAATATGTCATCCAAGTCTCTCCTGCTCTGTAGGGTTTCTGTTGAGAAGTCTGCTGTTAGCCTAATGGGGATTCCTTTATAGGTAATTTGAAGTTTTTCTCTTCTTTTTAGAAGTCTTTCTTTGTCTTCAACTTTTGATAATTTGACTACCATGTGTCTCAGGGAGGTCCTCTTTGGGTTGAATGTGTTTGGGGATCTTTTAGCTTCTTGGATCTATAAGACCATTTCTCCCAAGTTTTCAGCTATTTTTTCATTAAATCAGCTTTCAATGCCTTTTCCTTTCTCTTCCCTTTCCTGTATACCTATAGTACAGGTGTTTGTATACTTAAAGTTATCAGAAAGATTTCACAGGTTATATTCATTCTTTTAAATTCTTGTTTCTTTTTCTTTTCTTTTCTTTTCTTTTTTTTTTTTTTTTTCCAGCTGTGTTAATTCAAAAAGCCTGTCTTCTAGTTCAGAGATTATTTCTTCTGCTGGTTCTAGCCTGCCATTTATGCTCACAGTTATATTTTACATTTGTTTGAATGAGTTCTTCAGTTCCATGATTTCTTCTTGTTTTTTTATTTTTTATTTGTATTGCTTTTATCTCTTTGTTGAATTTCTCATGCAGGTCCTCAAGGTTGTTTTTGACCTCATTGTAATTTCTATCTATTTTTTCATCCATCATTTTGTATTTCCTTTGTATTGACCTTTGGGATTCCTCCTCAGGCAATTCATCAATTTCTTATTGTTTGAGGTCTAGTACTGGAGAATTGTACTCTCCTTTGGTGGAGTCAAGCTTCCTTGTTTTTTTCATGCTTCTCATATCTCTGCATTGATGTCTGGGCATCTGATGGTATAGTCACTTATTTTAATTCTAGGAGTGGCTTTTGAAGGGGGAGACTCTTTCCTGTAGAAATATTGACTGTTGGATTGGGCATTTTAAGTTTGGATTTGAGTGAGTGCAGTACTGTAGGCTTCATGCAACTTCTTCAAATGTATTTGATCATAGAGTTGTCTGTGTGTGCCTTTGTGGCCTAGGTGGAGGGGCCCTTGGCAGTTTCTTGTTTGGGTGGCTTTCTTGTTGGGGTGGGTGATCCATCAATCAGTGAGTAGATATACACTGTTGCAACAGTTCCTAGTACATATGTAAAGGGCCGCTTGCTCGGCTGTTGAGACGGCAGCAAGCCTGTGTGGATGCTTCAGGACCCAGTAGCTTTGTAGATGCATGCTGTAGTGAGGAAAAGTTGCTACCCAATCAGCTGTTGGTTTGGGAGAAGGCATATAAACAGGCCTGGAGGCTTTTAACATGGCATCCTGATCAGCTATTGAGCATGATGCAAGCCTGTAAGGGTTCAGCTGAGGCCAGCAGCTCTGCAGAGGCCTGTCTTGGGGTGTTGGAGTCCCTACCTGGTCCACTGTCTATCCGGGAGCAGATATATACTGAGGCAACAGGTCCTGGGAGCTCTGTAGAGGACCACTGGCTCAGGTGTTGACCTTGTAGCAAGCCTGTGTGAATGATTCAGGATCCAGTGGTTTTCTGGAGGCATGTTGTAGGAAGGGAACACTGCTACCCAATCAGCTGTTGAACAAGGGTACAGCTGAACCCAGCAGCAACTTGGGGAGGGCACACTGCATGAGTTCAGATGCTGGGGTCTCAATCCTTCCATCTGTCTGAGGCTCTAGGCAGCCTGTCCCTTGGTCTGACCTGTGCCCAAATGAACACAGCAGAATGCAGGCAGGGATTCCAGACAAAGGACTCAGGCTTGCTGGATCAGTGCAGGGGTCCAGGTTCCAAATAGCTGGGATTGTGGCCCTGCTAGCACCCATGCGATCACATAGATGTTCATGGGGGGAGACCGGGCTTCCACCAGGCTAGCTGTGGGTGGTGTGGGTCCCCTTCGGCTCAGCTCCCATGGGCCCAGCTCCCATGGGCCATGCAAGGTGGGCCTCAAGTGTGGGGAACTGCTGCACTCCAGCAGATTTTCTGTTCAGCAAGTCAACCTGCTTGCCTGGCAGGGAGGAGTGCTGAGTGAGTTCAGATGCTGGGATCTTGATCACTCTGTCTGTCCTGGGCTCCAGGCAGCCTGTGTCCTGACCCTACTGGCACCCAAATGAGTGCTGTAGAATGAAGACAGTGCCTTCAGACAAGGGACTCAGACTGGCTGTGTCTGGTGCAGTGGTCTAGGCTTTAAATAGATGGGATTATGGCCTTGCCAGTGCCCATGAGAGTATGTGAAGGGCCCTAGTGGGAGGTGGGGCTTCTGCCAGGCTAGCTGTGGGCCAGGTGGGTTCACCTCCAAGGAACTGAGCCAGGCTGACCACAAATGTGGGGGATCACTGCACTCCAGCATATTTCCCACTCAGCAAGTCTGTGTGCTTACCTGGGGGGCAGTGGGTGCTGAGTGAGTTCAGACATGTGCCCCAAAAAGACTGGGGGACTCCCACATGGTGGGGATCACTGGTGTTTGTAGTGGTGGTGGGAATACCTGTGGTCTTTTCCAGCTTACTTTCTCTCCACCTGATTCTGGACAGTCACTGTGTCAGGGCTGAGGCTGGATGCCCTGCTCTTCTCTCTATGGTACAGTTCCCTTCTTCTGTGCTTCACAAGGATCTTCTCACTTTCTTGGTGCTCTCCACCTTGTTTCCTCAGGTTCCAGTCAAAATACATTTGTTTGTCTGTTTTCATCTCTTTTTATGGGGAGAGGATTGGCACAAGACCTCTCTAGTTGGCCATCTTAGAAAAAAAAACCCTCTATTACTATTTTGGAAATCTGCACTCCATCATAAGTGCTCCTGAGTTTCTTTTCCATACAATAATAGGTATAATTTTTTACACAAGAAAATAAGTTTTATATTTTTCCCACTTTTTTTAGAACAATGACTATTGCCACTGTTTACAATTAATTTCTGATAGACAACTTTTACTTAATTATGCTCACATCTTTCTTCCTATTTCTATGTTAAACTAATATTGTATGACAAATTCCATGCTGCTAATCACAATCTGTGTTATTGCCAATAACTTTGTTACTCTTTTATCCTTTTTCTTTTTTCATTTGGTTAGAGACTTCACGTTCCTTTTGTAAAAGATAAATATTTACCTTTTATGTTTCCCCAAGAGTATACAGAATTTCTGTTTTGCTAGAAAGCCATTAGCAGAAGAAAATTTTCTATCAGTGGAACTATTGGGTGAAATAATATGTTCATATTTAATTTTGAAAGATTTTGCCAAACTGCCTTTCAAACAATTTATTCTCTCTCCATTTTAGAATCCTACCAGCAACATATGAAGTATTAGATAGATGCCACAACATGGATGAATTTTAAAAGCCTTATGCTAAGTGAAAGAAGCTAGTCACAAAAAAATCACATATTGTATGATTCCATTTATGTTAAATGTCTAGAATAGGCAAATCCATAGAAACAGAGAGAAGATTAATGGTTGCCTGGGGGAGGGGGAGGGATATTATAATGGAAGTCACAGCCTCCAAGATCTCTGAAATGCTTTCTATGTCTTTTCTCCCTTCTTATGATAATAATCTCCCTTTCTTCTGTATTAATCTCCTTAGCGAAGAGTTGCTGAGCTACACCATTGTATCTTTCTTCTGAAAATGCTCTCTACTTCTCTACCACATTACCAGGCTGCAAATTTTCCAAATTTTTACACTCTGCTTCCCTTTTAATTATACATTCTGGCTTTACATCATGCCTTTTCTGCTCTACCTCAGCATAGGTTATTGCAAGTAGTCATGCAGCTTAATGAATGCTTTGCTGCTTACAAATTTCTGCCACAAAATACCCTTGTTCAGCATCTTTATGTTCCACATTCCATGAAATTCTGGGGCATGAATATAATGCAATCAAGTTCCTTGCCAATTCATAGGAAGGGTGCTCTCTGAACCAGTTTCCAAAAAACCTCCTTTTTATTTCTATCTGAGACCTCCTCAATATGGCCTTTACTGTCCATATTTCCATCCACATTATGATCACCACCATTTAGTCATCTCTCAGAATTTCCAAAATTTTCCCTGGTTTTCTTGTCTTCTAAACTCCCACCAGCAGCCAGACTTTTTCCAGCCTGCTCCTTCAACTTCTTCCAGCCTCTCCTCAACAGCCAGTTCCAAAGCCACTTCCACATTTTCAAGTATTTGTTATAAGCAACACCCCACTTCTCTGGTACCAATCTTTTGTCTTAGTCTGTTTCTGTTGCTTATAACATAAATACTGAAACCGGGTAATGTACAAAAAACAATATTTACTGCTTACAGTTTTGGAGGTTGAGAATTCCACAGCCTAGGGAACACACTTATGGTGAAGGTCTTCTTTGGTGGTGGCTTTTCAGCAATGCAGGTGTCTCACATGGCAGAAAATGGTGGAGCAGAGAGAAAGACTCTCATGTGCTCTCCTTATAAAGTCCACAGAACCACGCCGATAAACTAGAGCATGACCCTTATAACCCAATCACCTCCTCAAAGCCCCACCTCTCAATCATCACAATAGGATTTCCCACCCTCTCAGCACTGTCACAGTGGGGGCCAAGTTTCCAATACCTGGAACTTTGGGAGACCCATTTTAAGCTTCAATGAGTTTAGAGAGAGACATTCAATCCACGGGAGCTATTCATAATAAAAATCTCCAAGGTGTATTTGTGCCTTACTCTGGACTCTTGACTCCATGCCTTCATATATTTCAATTAAGATCACACTGAATGGGTCAAAAAGTTAGTAGGAATTGGCATGTTTAGTATACTAAAACTTTCTATTCAAGAAAATCATATGTATTTCTACTCACTAAAAGAAGGCACTTATAAACCTCGATGGTTTTAAAGTTTTCTTTATTGACAACTTGCCTATCATATGTTATACTTATGTTGTAAATGGAAGAGATACAGGATGGTGGGAAGATATCTTCTTTTATTTCCAACACCAGTCTAGCTGTCACATGTGACATATGTATTCTGAGGTCAGTGGGCAGCTTGGTGAAAGTGGGGTCCTGAGTTTAGGGATTGGAGTATCTATTGTGATTTCTTCCTTTTTCACAGGGAAAGAGCCTAGAAATCAGCATCTAAGAGCTCTGAGATAAAATTCAAACAGTATATCCACAAGAAAAATGAAACGCAGGAATGTAGTGCTAATACTAAAAACTGGAAAAAAAATAACAATAGTATAAATAAAAATAACATAGGAAAGAGAATTATTGAAGATACAGCCGAAAGAAATAAAATAGAAATAAAGACAAAAGATACAAATATATGAGTTAAATACTCATTTTAGGATGTAATATACAAAAATAAAGTAAAATAAATTAGAAAAAGAGAATTGTTGATGAAACTGAAATAAATAAAATAGATTGTGAAACAAAGTAAAAAAACCTTTGTTATTACTAAAGCCAAAAAATTAAATCACTCGAAGATCTGATTAAAGTAAAAAGATTAAAAATATGATTAGAAATGAGCATGTGACTTGATCCTAGAAAAAGGAGAAACTGTTTTTTAGATAGAGAATAAAATATATATGTCCATTGCAAGCAAAGTTTAAAACATGGAGAAAACACACATTTTTCTAGCAAACTATAATTATTCAAATTGACTCATGGGTAAAAAATATCTTTTAAATTTCTACTTTAGCATCTAAAGGATAACTACTATTTTAATAGTTACCACAATGATACATGTTTATGGATATTCTACCTTGAATATTAAAAACAGATTGTCAGTCATTTATCTGGAATAACAAAAGACCACGAATAGCCAAAGCAACGCTGAGCAAAAAAAATAAAGCTGGAGGTATTACTCTACCTGACTTTAAACTATACTACAAAGCTATAATAACCAAAACAGCATGGTATTGGTATAATAACAGAGACTCTGATCAATGGAATAGAATAGAGCACCCTGAAATCAACC
Source organism: Galeopterus variegatus (assembly GCF_000696425.1). Classification (NCBI taxonomy): domain Eukaryota; kingdom Metazoa; phylum Chordata; class Mammalia; order Dermoptera; family Cynocephalidae; genus Galeopterus; species Galeopterus variegatus. The sequence continues at coordinate 207,395 of NW_007727677.1, forward strand.
CACGCACTTACTGCCATTTGATCTTCGACAAAGGCATTAAGTCTATTCACTGGGGTCGGGACTCCCTCTTCAGCAAAGGGTGCTGGGATAACTGGTTATCCATTTGCAGGAGATTGAAACTAGACCCACATCTCTCACCATTTACTAAAATCAACTCAAAATGGATTAAGGATTTAAATATACACCCTGAAACAATAAAACTTATTAAAGAAAATATAGGAGAAACCCTTCAGCAAATAGGGCTGGGCACAGACTTCATGAATATGACCCCAAAAGCATGGGCAACCAAAGGAAAAATAAACAAATGGGACTATATCAAACTGAAAAGTTTCTGCACAGCAAAAGAAACAATTAACAGAGCTAAAAGACAGCCAACAGAGTGGGAGAAAATATTTGCAAAATACATATCTGACAAAGGACTAATATCCAGAATATATAAGGAACTCAAACAACTTTACAAGGAAAAAACAAGCAACCCAATTAAAAAATGGGCAAAAGAGCTAAGTAGGCATTTCTCTAAAGAAGATATGCAAATGGCCAACAGTCATATGAAAAAATGCTCAACATCACTCAGCATCCGGGAAATGCAAATCAAAACCACACTGAGATACCATCTCACCCCAGTTAGGATGGCTAAAATCCAAAAGACGCTGAAAGATAAATGCTGGTGTGGTTGCGGAGAAAAAGGAACTCTCTTACATTGTTGGTGGGAATGCATAATGGTGCAACCCCTATGGAAAATGGTTTGGAGGTTCCTTAAACAGCTGAAGATAGATCTACCATACGATCCAGCTATCCCACTGCTGGGAATATATCCAAAGGAATGGAAATCATCAAGTCGAAGGTATACTTGTTTCCCAATGTTCATTGCAGCACTCTTCACAATAGCCAAGAGCTGGAATCAGCCCAAATGTCCATCATCGGATGAGTGGATACGGAAAATGTGGTATATCTACACAATGGAATACTACTCAGCTATAAAAACTAATGAAATACTGCCATTTGCAACAACATGGATGGACCTTGAAAGAATAATATTAAGTGAAACGAGTCAGGCAGAGAAAAAGAAATACCACATGTTCCCACTTACTGGAGGGAGCTAAAGGTGAATGAATCAATTCACACACATACATACACACACACACAAAAATAAATAAATAAATAAATAATAAAAATAAAAATAAAAACAGATTGTGTTACATTATTCCAGACCTTAGAAAAAGGTAGATACTTCTCTATTAATTTTATTAAGTGAGCATAACATTAATACAAGGGGGGGAAAAGGAGCTATAGACCAAATTACTGTGTGGGGTGGGAAGCTAAATATTAGCAAATACAATTAAACAATAAATATATGAAAATATTATATATTATGACTAAGAATGTTCTAAGAATACAAGAGTGAATCAATAGCAGGAAATGTATCAACCTAATTCAAAATCAAAAAATTAACTAAAGGGAAATGTTTTATGAGCATATCAATCTATGCTGAATTGTCATTTGATAGATACAGATAAGGCATCCAATCAAGCTCAGCAGTGCTTGTTTAATTGTTTATAAAAAATTAGAAAATAGAAATAGAAACTAAAAATGGAATAAAAATACTAAAACTTAATAAAGCCTTAAAACCAAAACCATACATTATTCCTAACAATAAAACAGCAAAATCTCTACAATTAAAATCAGAACTTGACAAGGATGTCTGCTGTAACTATTATTATTTTCCATTTTCTTGGGACGGTCCAAGCAAATGAAATGAGAAAAAAAATAATAATAATCAATATCAACACTAGAAAAGAAGATACAATCTGTTTCCTGTTGATGGTATAATTTTAATGAAAAAGTTTGGTGCTATAGCTAGTTAGTTAGACAAAAAACAAAAATCAATAGCTTTTCTTCTTAATTGCACAGTCATATGTCAGCACAAAGCAACTTTACCTTGTCCTCTGTTTTCCCTTTAAATTTGCTCTGTGCTGTTCTTTCTTTTCCCCTCAAATTAAAATTTAGACATGGTCATTCCTGGGTCACAAAATAAGTTCCACTTAGTAATTAGGTTTTCTATTTTTATATGATAGACATGTTCCGTCTGCATTGAACTTCATGCTTTTTCCTCCCTCATTTGGGGCTAAGTTGGTTAGAAAGTTTCAAGTCACCAAAACTCTTCCTCCTCTGTTTGGCTGCCTGCAGTTCCTGGTCCTTTAACACAGAGAGCTCAGGGAGAGGAAAGTAGGACAGAAATGCCTTCCTTCAATTATATGGTCAAGTTGATTTGGCATCACTGCTCTCTGGATCTGGCAAATGCTCAAAGCCACCTTTTTCTCACGGAGCACTTTCATGGGCGCTTTGGAGAACCAAAGTTAGCAATCTCCCACCTGCAATTTTCCTTGCCCTGGGAAATGGCATCTCTATCCCAGCTGGTTATTTGTTCCTTCCTCAACTTCTACCAATCTGGCAGTCACCTCCAGTTTTCCGTGCTGAGGGGTCTTCACTTCTTAAGTTGGTCCTTGTGGTCAGAACTTAACAAAACACCACAATGTCTGTGTACCACACATGCCCATATCAGGCCCAAGGGAGACATGCTCACATTCTTTCCCTGAAAGACCCTGGAATGCTTCCCTGTCGAGAAGCAGACTCTCCTTTGCTCCCTCCCACCCCCCTCAGTGCAGACAACCAGTCTCCCACATGTTAAACTTTCCAGGCAGGAGTCAGTCCAATATGTCCCCTCACCTCAAACTTCAAGGACACATATTAAGCCCTCCAAGTTCTGTTCTTAAAACCCTTTTCTTGATTTGAGGTGAAATGACAAGAGCTTCAAGCCTTTTATACCTCAGTGACAGTGAGAAATTCGAGTCATCAGCTGATTTTCATTACCTGCTTTGTAAATCTTGGTCACCCCACTTTGATGTGTCCTTTCTATTTTCTTTGTGCATCAACAGAACTTCTCTTTTTTTCCCCTCATTTACCAAATTTTTATTTGTTTATGCCATTCTTTTTTGTTTAATTGAAACACAATTGACTGTATAAATCTGTGGAGTACAGTGTTGAATATCATTACCTGTGTGCAATATGTGATGCTCAAATCAGGATAATTAGTATATTCAACATTGCACAATGTAATCATCTTTTGTGTCCCTTTAAAGATGTCTTGCTAACTCCCCCTCTCTCTCCCCCTTTCCCACCTCTGGTGGCTTCAGTTCTGTTCTCTCTTGAAGTTCAATGAATTATTGTGATTGTTGTATCTTTCTTTCTTTCTTTCTTCATTTATTTATTTATTTATTTATTTATTTAATTTTAGCTTCCACTTATTAGAGAGGATGTACAATATTTCTTTCTATGCCCGGCTTATTTCACCTAACATAATTTTCTCTGAACTTCTATTTTGACATCTTTTTACACTTTCAAACCCACTTAAAAGTAGAAATAAGAAATTTTTCCTTTCCTCATCATGACTATAAAACTCCTACAAAATACTTATAACAAATTTGATGAGAAAAGTCTGACTTCTATGTAGAAAATTATACAATCTTAATGATGATAAAATTATACGTTAATGGCTTTAAACATATTATATTCTTGGGTGAGAATAAAATACTATAAAATATCAACTTTGAGGGGAAACTTGCTTTCCCAGATATCAGAATACACACACATTACACCACTATCATCATTATCAATGTGGTACTGTCATAGTAAGCTACAATTAGATCACTAAGACAAGGGGACAATCCAGCAAAAATTTCAGTATATATGGGTGTTGCTTAGCCCTCACGGATTTGTCACCCCACTTTCCCTGCATGACAGAGTCACAAAGGATTACTCAAAGCCCATCTCTTCTGAGCAGTGAGAAGCCCTGAAGTGGTTAATCTCCCCTGGAACCCTCAAGCAAGAGGCATTCCTTCCTTGGGAAATTAACCCCGAACTGGGGTTGTCTTCTTGCATTTATTTTCCAGACCAGGAAGTTACAGGAAGAGAACATAGGTGGGGTTATAGTTTAACAATATAGGCTGGTAACTTTCAGTGAAACAAGCCAGATGACATTCCAGTAAGGCAGTTAAGTGATCCATTAACAAAAGCTTGATCTTAGCAAACATTCCCTTCTTACAGCAATTTCTCAGTATCTCTACATATCAATCAGTAACTTGTCTGTCTTTCAGCCAGCAACCTTGCTATGTTAGAATTCTTTATCTTACACCAGAGACTTTATAGCCTGAAGAAAATTTCCTGTCCTTTGCAAGGTCAATATTTGAAACTGCAAGGCTTGGAAAACCAGGCCCTGTGAAGTACATTTGCTTTATGAATCTTCTACAAATGAGAATGCCATAAATAACAAAATTGCTATTTTATTCAGTTGTGAGATAATTTTTTATGTAATGAATAGAACTGACACAACTTATTTTTCAAGTGGAAGATACATTTTCCATTATACACTAAGATAAAATCCAGATTTATTAAAGACTTAAATATAAGTATATTTCAGTGACTATCTTAGACCCAAATCTTGGAAACTACATGTAGAGTCTAGGAATAAGGGAAAGGTTCTTAACCAAGACAAGACATTCTGGAGCTGTAAAAGAAAATATTTGGATAATATATAAAAATAAAAAATAAAAAAACTTTTGAATTGCAAAAGATTCCACATCTAAAGTCAGTGGAAAAACAATATATTTGGAGAAACAATTTGCAGTGTGACAGATTAAGATAATATTCAGAGAGCTCTTAAGAATTGTCAAAATAAAGATAAACTCAAAAGAAAAATGAATAAAGATATGAACAGACATTTCACTGAAGAGTATACAAATGGCTAACAAATAAAAGGTGTCAAAACTCACAAGTAATCAGGGAAATTCCATAAAGATAACATCTAGACAAATGACTCTCAACAAACTGCCAAAAACTAAAAATAGCAGAGATACCTATTGCTGGAAAAAATCCAGGAAAAATATTACACACATTTTCTGATGGAAGAAATATGGATTGCTAGAGGATTTTAGAATGCAATCTGGGAACATGTGGAAGTGGCTATGGTGGAAGAATCTGAGGCCATGCAAGGCCTCAGCATGAACTTGCCTCAATAGGCATAACTTCAAAAGTGCCACTTTTGAATCTTGATTTCCCAATGGCAACGAACAACTTGACCCCTGATATAGTCAGGGTTAAAGGGGTCTAGTCAGCCATCAGTGACAGGTTGTTTATATTGTGATAGTGGCAGAAATTTGTCCTTACTATCCTGATTACTTACTCATATTCTGGATTTGGGTTTGCTTTCTCTACTAGTCATGTTTCTTTCACCATTTCTATTGATGGACTTGTCAACACAGGATAAATCATTACAGTGTCCTGAACAATATTACTTCCAATCAGCAGACTTACTTTACAGTGAAAGAAAGAAGGCAAGGAGAGGTACTAGTCTTATCATGAAACCCATTACCCAATATTTTTTGACCTTACAAAATGGTAAAATAGTCTGTCGAAGTCTCTGTGACAATACTCCCTGGGCCACCTTTTAGGGTTTTATGGTGTCGTCCTAAAAGATGCCATGTATGCTTTGAAACTATAACTGATACATGGTGCTATGAGGGGACTTCCAAAAGTTCCTGGAAAAATTTGTATTCTTTTAATTCCACTTTCCATGAACTTTTTGAAGTACCCTCATATTACACAGATACAGAAATCGAGGGGTGGCAGAAGGGTAATCTCTCTCCTGATAACTCCTAAATACTCACAACTTTTCCTCTCTCCATGGTTGTGAGCACTACTAGTTTAGAGACTTTTCTTTCTAGAAACTTAGCAATGGTCCCATTGAACTGGGATCTACAACAGCCACCCCCCACATCAGGCTTCTTATGTAATCACACAAGCAGGTACAAAGGGGGTTGAAAATGTTGCCCAGAGTGTCTGGTCACAATAGGTACAGAAAGGAAAGTCTTGCATTCATTTAATAAACAACACACAGAGAACCTGCTGTGTGCCGGGCAATGTTCCCAGTGCTCAGAACACAGCAGAAAACAAAAATGACAAAATTCTGCCCTCATGGACCTTACATTTTAGTGTGGGGGGAGATATTCTCCTGAATTCTTAGACAATAGTAGGTGCTATGGGAAAATAAAAATAAACGAAAATGTCGAGAGGTAAAAGAGAGGAAATGTCAGGGAGGGGATCAGGGTGCTTTATAAGATTTAAATATTCTTTTTGATGGAAGAACACAACTGACTTGGATAGGCAGAACTTTTTCTTACAGCTTCTAATGAAAGAAGACTGCCATGCAGGGCTACAAGGGGGTTTCACCCAGACCAGGGTAAGAGCAAGCCAGAGCTATAGAGGGCTTATGTAAGGCAAGTGGGGAGGGGTCAGTTAGAGTTTGAGGGCCATCTGTGGATTGGCTAATTTGAATAATTTCAAGTGCTCCAGGGCATAGAGTCTGTCCCTAGTTGTCTGGTACCTGGTCCAGGGCAATCAGGGCAGGAGTGTCAAGTGGCCTGGAGTGCAAGAGTCCAGCAAGGGAAGATTTTGGAAGTGTGGACTTAATCAGCTGGTCAAGAAGGGGAACCAACTGGCCTCTGGTTTGGGGGAACCAGAGCCTCAATAATAGGCCAAGACAGTGTTTTAAAAAACTATATCACAAAGGGATAGATGCGAGTAAATAGGGTGAGCAGGGTAGGACAAGGTAGCCTCAATGAGAAGGGGAGGTTTGAGCAAACACCGAGGGTGGGAGAATTAGGCAGCAGGTGAAGAAAAGCCTTCTTGTAGAACCCAGGTTACCCTCTAGGTCAAAGAACCTGTGAATGTGAATGAGGAAAAGAAAATTACATCTTCTTATAAACTCTAACAAAAACTTAACGTATTCTTAATTATGAATGTCAGCAAAAAACAGAAGTATTATCAGTACCTGTGACTTTGCCATCAAGAGAAAACAGATCCCTTCATATCACATTACAATTCTTAATACCATATTAAAATATTTTTGTGCTTTTCTCAGTGCGAAATTGCTATAGTTATTATACCCGCTGCTAGATCTTATTTAAATGCATTATGAAAGAACTATACATTTTACTTTCTGACAAAATTTTTGTTACATTTTATTAGCTCTTTTTTAAAGGAGTTTTTTTATAATCCTATGGATTTATTTCATGAATTTAGAAACATTACTCTGAGGAGAGTTCCCATTGGCTTCACTAGACTGCTAAAGCAGCCCACGATGCAAGTGTGGGCACACGCGCGCACGCACACACACACACACACACACACACACACTCGGTGAGAAGCTTCACACGTTCAGTGGTGAGAGTTAATGGAGGCCTCATGAAGCCCAGACAGCAGGCCCACCATGGCCAGGTCTCTCAGGAATGAAGACGTGCATCACCACCAGGTATAGAATCCAACCAGCTTCAGGGACTAGCTGAAAGCAAGCAGAGTATGGAAGGAAGAATTTAAATCTGCTTCTCCTACATCAAAAAATAGATTATTCAAAGAAGAAAGTTATAATATCAGAAGCAGCCTTCTCACCAGTTCTGGAAATAAGGATTGTAAGCCCAGGGTTTCCCTCACTGAAGCATGTGCCAGTTGTTGGCCCGTTTGCTCTGAGATTCATCTGTCACCCTTGGGCAGACTGTATTTTCTCCTGCCAAGGAAAGGCCCTGTCAGGAGGCAAGGGAGTAGGAGAAAGAGAGAAACTAGAGTATTCCTCCCCTCTCCCCTACACCAGTAGTTACATCTTCCATTGTTTCCAGCTCCCACTTGATAGACCTCCCCACCCCTGGTGCCATGTCCTGATGAGCTGCCACTGTCACAGACCCAGCTCCCACCAGGAGGTCCTGGCTCTTGGGCTTTTGTAATGCTGTGTGTTCCCTTTTTCCATTTAGCTTCAGCCCTGACAGCTGCTTTCAGCTGTTCGGCTGTTGCAATTCTCCAGGTGCCCTGACCGTGCCCTGTTCACTGGTCCTATTCACCCTTTATAATTAGCTCCTTATGTCAAGTCCCTTGCTTTGGACTACCTCTTGTGGACTCTGGTGAGCAACAAACTGCAATAGTATTAGCAGTATTTCTGATTATGTCACCAAGAAAAATCATAGATATGTCCAGATCACATTACAGTTGTCCCATGCTCCCTAGTTTCTGTAAAATATTCAGGTTTGGTAATTTGAAATTTAGTTTATATCAGGACAGGATCACAACATAAACATGAGAATAAATGGCAATTACACAGAGATCCTATACTTGGAATAAAATGCAATAAAAGAAGATATTTTAATAAGGCTCCATTGGGAAAGAAGGGTGACACGTTTTTTCGTTATATGTGGGACATTGCATCATGTTAGAAGGAAGTTTCGATTTGGGTGGGAATGCAAGTATAAGAAGGACACACAATGACAGTGGGCAACCAAAGGCCTGTGGGAGACACCTATTTGGTACTGTGTTTTGTTTGGATTTTGGTTTTTGGCTATGTAGCACCTGAACTTCCTTCCTATTTGTGTGCACACATGTGACCTAGGATAGACCAATGAGATACTCTCCCCAGGATTTAAACCCTAAAGACAGTGATATTTAGAAATTATTTGTAGCTGAGGTAGTCGCACAGCTGTCCCCAGTTATAGAGATACCATCGCTTGCTTCCTGACAACGCTGTTCATACAAGGTGAAGGTGGCTAGTGAACTTGGTGATGTTTGAGCTGCCTATCTTCCTTAGTTTCTGCCTATTTTACTCACTAGTTCTCCAGCCTTCCCACTGATTCCATGAGGTAATTTATCTCCTGCCCACAAATTCCTTTCCTGCTTAAAACAGCTAGGGTTGGTTTCTATGGCCTGTAACCAAGAAACATAATACAGTTATATATTCCAGGTATTTCGTGCTATAGCAAATAAAATATTTTATCTCATTATGTTTTCTGATTGCTGTTTGCATACTGTAACTCTAACTCTTAATTATTCTTGTCATTTTTTTGTATTTCTGTTATATATCATTATAGTTTGAGATAGGTACCTGCTCACTATTAGTCCATGAAGTCTTGGGGGTATTATATATAGCAAGATTTTTTCCAATCAAAAATAATACTCCAATATGAATTTTAATCTCACTATCATGGCTGATGATTTTTCTTTGTTTTGTTAGTAATGTTACTTAGAATAATCTGTCATGCCATATTTATTAATAAAGAAATCTCCCTTTTATTATGTGCTTTGAAACATCATGTGTTGCAGTTCCCACAAATTAGATAGTATTTTGCGGTATGCTGCTGGGTTTTTTCCAGCACTTCTTCACCTAAACCATGGATGTCTTTAAAGTTATAACTGTTCTTGTAGTATCTCTGGTTAAGAATTTTTTCTTTTCTCTCTTTCTCACAGTTAGAATATATGTTGCTCTTAGATAAATCAGCCTTATTACTTTGTTTTTTTTTTAAATTTTTATTTATTTATTTATTTTTGTCTTTTTTCGTGTCCGGCAATGGATCGCAACCCTCAGTGTTGCACCTGTACCGGACCGGGACCAGCAACGGGATCACAACCCTCGGTGTTGCGCCCGCACCTCGCTCAGCCAGTGAGCGGGAACCGGTCTGTATGTGGGATCCGAACCCTCGGCGGGAGCGCCACCGCACTCCCAAGCGGTGCACTGTAGCAGTGCGCCACCGGGCCGGCCCAGCCTTATTACTTTGGGTCCTTGTTAGATTTTTGCTTTTCCTAAACTGTTTTTATACAATAACAAAACCAGAAAAAAAAATTATAGCCAATTATCTGGAATATATGTGTACAATATATATGCATACAAGTGTGTGTTTGTGTGCGCATATATCTCCAAACATTCAGGTACTTAGAAAATTTAAACACACACTGTTTTTTAAATTTATTTTATTTATTGAATCAAAATCGATTATACATATTTTGGGGGTTGAACATTGAGATATGTTAATTAAATCAATATTACTAGCATATATATTGTTACAAATCATAATTATTCTTTATGCCCCTTGTCCAACCTCTCCCCTTCCCCCATTCCCTACCCACCCCCGCCTCTAATTACCCTAGATTTCTTCTCTCCCTCTGAAAGAATAATGGTTACTCTGTTAACTTGTTGCCTAGATGATCTGTTGTTGCTTAGATGATCTGTCCAATGCCAAGAGATGTGATTGGGCAGATGCTTCTGTTACTCTGAAATGGGTTTTGTGGAAAGAGACATCCTCTTCTTTTCTTTGTCTCTGCTGGTGACTCTTCTTGTGTGAATGCACTCCAGTGGTTGGCAGACCATCTGTGTGGTGGTTGTGGTGTCTAGCCGCTTTTGCAGCAGCCATGGTTATTGTGGTGGCTGTGGTGGGCCACCCATGTGGAGGTGCTGTTTTGGGCATGCTCCTTGGCACTGGCGGTATGCCTGGTTGTGGGGTGTGTTTGGTCCCTTTCTCCTTGCCTCGGGTCCCCGGGAAGGCCCTGAGACACTGGTGCAGTATGCCTGGTTGTGGGAGAGAGGACCATTCCCCTTCTCCTTGCCCCAGGTCCCTGTGTGGGCTCCGAGATGCTGGCATGTTGTGCCTGTTTGTGGGAGAGAGGTCTGGTCCCCTTCTCTATGCCCTGGGTCCCTAGGTGGGCTCCAAGGCGCTGGCTCAGTGTGCCTGGTTATGGGAGAGAGGTTCGGTCCCCTTCTTGCCTCGGGTCCCTGGGCAGGCCCCAAGGTGCTGGCGTGGTGTGCCTCGTTGTGGAAGGGGGGTTCCAGTCCCCTTCTCCATGCTTCAGGTCCCCAGGCTGGCCCCGAGGCACTGGTGCAGTTTGCCTGGAAGTGGGAGTGGGGTCCAGTTCCCAGATCTAATCCTCCAGTTCCCAGGCAGGCCCCAAGGTGCTGGTGGTGTGCCTGGGCCGGAACTAATTTTTGTCCTTTTCTTCTAACACAGAGGAACTTCCTGTGGGAACCAGTACTTGAGCTATGTGGTTGTTTAAATTGCTACTTTGCTGCTCTTTCCCTAGGGAAGGCTTTTTGTGCAGCTCAGGGTTTAATGGCTGACCTTATAGGTACTTCCGGCTCTCCAGAGACCTGGTGGATCTGTATTCTGTAGAATCTCTGATCTGGGCCTGAGTTTTTTCATCAAACTGCACCCCATGCAATTCTGCATTCCTGACCAGTCTCCTCTGAGTGGTCCTGTGGCAGATCAGCTGTCCTTGCTGTGTCCCAGTCTCCCCTACCGCCCGTGCTGCAAACACTTCCCATGGGATGGGCCCTGCACTGGTCCCTTGCAATGACTCACTGGCCTCTGAGAGGCTCCCTTTTTTCAGCTGTTCTGGCTCCTCACTCCTGCATGGGTCCACAAGAACCCTATTAGCAGTCTTGCTGTCCTGGGGGCCACGAAGGCCCTCTTCTCTCCTGCCGCCTCCAAGTAACTCCAACAGACAGGCACAGCTGTGGCTTCTGCTGGCTCCTGCTCCATGTGCTCATCAGCTCCAGCCTTAAAGCAGCCGTGGCCTGAAATGCTCACAGCAGCTTTTTCTTTCTCTCATCATAGTTTCTCCCGCCTTCATGAACTTCGTAGGTCTCTGCTCCTCTTCCCCTGAGCTCTAGTGGCACCAGCTTGGCTGATGTTACATTTTTATAGTTGTAAATTTGGTTGATTTGTGGGAGACCGTCTATTCCGCCATCTTGATTGGATCCAAGACACATTGATTTTTTTAACCACTATTATTTTTCATTTATATTCTCTGCATATTGGAAAACAATTAAGCTTCTATTAAAACCTATCTGTTGATAAATTCACTGGTATATATTGAGTACCAATTAAGTGCTCAGCACTGTAATGCAATTAATATATATTTACATTTGTACTAAATATAGAATAAGAAATATAAGCATCCTACACATTTTTGTGAGTCCATAGCCAGGACTTGGGAGAAAAATAGAATAAAATTGTATAAAATCAATTTATGAGGAGTACAAATTTTATTAATATAAAATATCTATCAATGGCTTTTAATTATCCAATGTCCTTAATATTTCACCCATTGCAGTGTGGTAAGTAGCATATGTTAGAAAGAGTCAAATGCATGTGGGTTCAAATCCTGACTCTGCTTTGCTAGCTCTGTGCCTGAACCTCTCTGAGTCTCTGAGTCTCAGTTTCTTCATCTATAAGACAGGAATATAAGTATAACATCTCACTGGAGTTCTATAAGAAATAAAATAATTTAGATAGGGCATCTAGCACCTGGTATTATAATTGCTATTTTCATTACTTTGGAGTATCTAAAAGTACATTCACACATCCACGTCTTTAAAAATGATAGATTAAAAAACTAAAAGCATGTTTCCACTGAACTTGAAAGATTACCTCTTCCAACCTCAATGTTTCTTAATTTCTTGCCCAAAAATTCACTGGCATAAAGAAATTCATGAGTTAGAAATGAAATGAAAAATTGTTCAAAACACATTAGCTCCAGAATAATGTGTGCAATATCTAGAAATTTTATTTTATCACAATAAACTACAAACCAAGGGCACTTAATCCAGTATAAACTTGCACAGCTTCTGTAATGTGAATTACAGAGGTACATGAAAATTTTACTATTCTTAAAGTTTATGCCACAAACTCTAATGCAATGCAGATATTACAATGTGAACCGATATGTTTCAGGGATTTTTTTTTTCTTTTTTGACATTTTGTGGTACTATAAAACATCCTACCAGTACCTGGTTTAGATTTAAAGCAGTTACTTTAAAAAGCCAGAAGATGGCACTAATTTCTAAGAATTATGCATCTAAAAAGAATGTGCTGCTTCAGATTCTGATCATTTATCATTTTTTTTGCTGGTGGGAGTGGTGATGCTCTACATTTTCATCAGTTTTCCTATCTTAAATGTAAAATTCTATTTGTTCTTAGCCTCTCTCTGACAGAGAAGTGAGAATCATAGGAATTAAATATCTATACAGAATGCTTGAATAATTTAGTATAAGAAGGAATTGGCAAACAACCAATGATGTTTATTTCATGTTTTTTTACCTGTGAGCAATTGAATATTATGTACCCATTTGAATAGATAGCTTTATCTTATTCATGTATTGAGTATCTTTATCTTGGTTCCAAAAGGTAAGTGTATGTTTTCTGTGCAAGTCACCATTACCTATAACTGTTAGCAATATTTCAGGAGGCTCTTATTTCCATTTCCTTTAAATGAAAATCACATTTATGTTACCACTTTTTTATTTCTAAATTATAATGCTGTACAGTCTGGAAGCATGCTCTACAAGGGGCTTGTTTAATAACAGAAAAGGAAATGGCAACGATCACGTACGTAGTTTTATGGCCTAATTGCATTTGAGCAGGATATTGTGCTATATCTATTGCTATATTACTAAGAAGCAGCTAAGAACAAAGATAAAGGGAAGATGTTTGTGCTCAAATCTACAAAAGAAAGCTGGAGAAGCAAGAAGTGGTCTTGCACAAATATTTTTGCAAATTTATCCATCTGCCTAAGGGTAGATTAATTTTCCCGTTAAAGTTAAATGTATATTTCGAGATAAGAATGTTGCTAAACATCATGCTTAGAAAACTGGCATTCTGGAGTCTTTCGAAATCAGCATTTTCCAGGGAAAACTCTATCTACCATCTGCTTGCTTCATTAAAATACATAATAGAGGAGGAAAAACTGAATTAGATTTTCACTAGCTCAGCACTCCCTGCTGTCCACTTTGCTGAGGTTATATACAGCAGCATATATAGAAAACAGAATGCAAGTACAAATCAACCACAGATTTTTTGGGTTTTGTATCTGTATAAAAATAAAGAAATGAACTTTATTTCAAAAATACATATATGTTTAAACAAGACAATCTATCCTGAAAATAGATTTTCAAGTATTCTTTTTTGGTGGTCTTAAGAAACTTTTTTCAAGTCCATATTGTAAAATTTTAAACAAGACTGTAAGAGCGTCATACAGATATTTTGTCATGCAAAAGCCAAAAATTTCTGTTAAAAACTATCAATTGCCCTAGGAAATATATTTAGTATTTTTAACTTATAAGTTAAAAAAACTACATTATTGTCAAATATTAAACAGAAACTAATGTTTATAAGATTGAATTATATTTGTATTTATTAAATTATAGTTATATTTATACTTTTTAATTATGAAAAACAACAGATTTGTCAAGTTGGGGGTCCCTATGCCTTGATTTTCAATATCAATATGTGTAATCTATTATCTGAATTTTTGCCCACACAAGGAGAATTAAGATTCTAGTATCATTGCAAAAATCCAGTCTTATTCTCTAGAGGCAAATGACTAGAAAAATGCAAAAAAAAAAAAATTGAAACAAGCAATGATTAGATGATTAGTATTGATGAGGGTGTAGAAATTCTATTTCTCAACTTCACTCAACAGCTCCAATTAGTTACTCAAGAACAAAATAGTCAAATAAGTACAGACTAGTTTCCTCAGTCACGTAAGAACAGATACTAGATAAACTGATACTAGATAAATAGATACTATATATATATATATATCACTATGCCCTAAAACACTATGTTAAACCCTTTACATGCATCCAGACATTGTTGCCTATCCTGGAGTTTATAAAAGTCAGACAAGCTCTCTGCCTTAATGGGATCTGCCACCTAATTAGGGAGACAATAAAAAGTAAACAAATAAATAGTTTATGATGAAAGTAGGCCATAGTAAGTAAAGCAGGTTAAGGAACTAGAGATTGTGCAGGTAAGAGAAGATTAATAGTTTAATAGAGTAGTCAGGGAAGACCCCTCTGAAGAGAGGACACTTGAGTAGGCCATGCACTGCTCCCTCACTTCCTTCAAGAATGTGTCTCAGGCATTGAAAACTATAGGATCGTGATAGGTTTGAGAAATGTGAAGAAGTTAGTGTGGTTGGAGCGGACTGAGCAAGAAGTGAGTGTGAAATAAATTTTAAGAGTAGGGGCTTTAGACTCTGGTAAGGAGTTTTTGTCTTATTTCAGACTTCAAGGGAAAACACTGGAGGATTTTTAATATGCAATTTTATTTAAAAGATCGCTTGGCTATGATATGGAAAAAGAGACTGTAAGAGGACAAAAGTGACAGAGGGAAGATAGTTAAGAAGCAAATACAGTAGCCCAGACTAGAAAAAATAGTGCATTGAACTTTGGTGGCATTAATGGAGGTGGTAGAAGACAGTGATATTTGGTAAGTATTTTGAAAATGAAATTAAACAGAATTTGTTCATTGACTGGTTGAGAGAGCAGAGAAAGACAATTTAAAGATGCTGCCTGGTTTTTGTTCTGAGCAAAGAGGGAGAAGCCTGGAGAAGAAATTTGATTGGGGAGGTAAGGGAAGGGATTGGGTTAAGAGAGAAGATTATAAATATGGGAATAAAGAATTCTATTTTGTATGTGCTCAGTTTGAGATTCCTATTGGACATACAAATGTATGTCCAATATCTGGTAGGTAGTTGGATACATGAATCTGGAACTCTGGAAGAAGTCGGGGCAGAGGCTATTATTCCGAAGTCATCCCCCTTTAGATGGTACTTATGATCGAATACAAAGTGAAGGTAAATTGAGATACCCAGGAGAAAAGGAGAATTAGGAGAAGCAGTTACTAAGGTTGGAAGAGAGGTAGGAGAGGGCAGTATCATGAAAACCAAATGAAGAAAGCATTTCAAGAGAAAAATAATCAACCATGTCAGTTGCTTCTGACACACTGAATGAAATGAAAACAGAATTGACATTGGATTTAGAAAGATGGTGGTCTTAAGAATTTTCAAAGACAACATAGAGAAGATAATTTGATTGGAATGAAATCAAGAGTGAATGAGTGGTTAAAGATTTGAGAGAGTCAATAGAGACACTCTTTAGAAGCATCTTGCTAAAGCGGTGAGCAGAGAAACAAGCAGTCACTAGAGGGCAATGTGGAGTTGAGGGAAGATTTTTATATGAGGGAGATGTTCTAGCACATTTGATGTTGAAGGGAATGCTCCAGTAGAGAAGAGTTCAGTGCCTCCTGGGAGATAGGACAGAACTTCTGAAGTGATGTCCTTGGGCAGATGAGGAGGAGTAGATACAATAACCAGGCAGAGTCAACCTTGTAACCAGAGGAAAGGCAGAGCATAGGGATCAAAATGAAAGAGTTGAGAGTGAGAGGGTTTGATGGTTAAAGGATGGGGTAGTTCTGTTTGGATAGGGTTTATTTTTCTCAGTGAAATAAGAAAGAGGATCATTAACCGTAGAGAGACAATGAGTGTAAGATGTTTGTGGAGAAAGGGGAAGTATGAAATAGTTGTCTTAGAGACTGGGAAAGTGCCTTGACTGGGAAGATGCGGTAGGACTGCAGCGCTGGTGCAAGAGGTTTGCTCACTTGAGATTTGAGGTTAGCTCAGATGTATGTTTCCTTCAACCACATACTTTCATCATTCTTCACAAAATGTTAGGTACTCTTACTTCTTCATTTTATAGATGAAGAAACTAAAACAGAGAGGTTAAAGAGGTTCAACTTGCCCAAGTCTACATAGGAAGTGAGAAAATCCAGAATCAAGCTTTGCTGGCTGGCTCAAGCTGCCCCCCTCCATCAGTATGAATGACAGTAGCTCATGTTTTAGCACCAGCCAGCAGGCTTCAGGAAGCGTCACCAATTGCAGAGTTAAGGGGAAGAAGTTCTGAAATCTGAGCTATTTATAGGGCTTTTTCTTACATCCCAATAG
Source organism: Galeopterus variegatus (assembly GCF_000696425.1). NCBI lineage: Eukaryota > Metazoa > Chordata > Mammalia > Dermoptera > Cynocephalidae > Galeopterus > Galeopterus variegatus. The sequence continues at coordinate 224,042 of NW_007727677.1, forward strand.
CTCATCTTGATCATTTCTGTACATAAAACTTTAGTAATTCAGATTAAGGAAGGACTAACTGCAGGATTTTTTAAAAGGAAAAATACACAGTTACATTTAAAACAATAATGCCTTATTTCTCTGCCATTATTGGGAATGAGAAAAATTTGCCATATTAAATGTCTAGAAAACAGAAGTTTATAACCTTTTAGTAAGTCTCCTGATTTGATGATAACTGATGCTCTCATCTGGGAATTTCGCCAACACAGTAACCAAATTAACCAACTGTTACCTGGTTAAAGATCGTAAAGGGCTTACTTTAAAGAATTGGAAGAATGATTTGTAAGGTTGAAAGTCTTCTTTATTCTAATCTGTGTCCTTCTGTGTTCTGCCTGATGCAGCATGATAGAGACAGCGTGGATGAGGACATGGAAGCCTCTTAGTGATGGGCTATATTATATTTGACTCCTTCTCCTGATTCCTTTTGCTCCTTACGAGGCCCTATCTTTTCATAGTCTCAAAGTTACCAAAAGAAAAGTCCCCTTGACTTAAGTCATAACTAAGGGTTTAGAGGAAGAACTTACCTGTCAGGAGATACCTGGTTCTCCCAGCAATACCATTCAATAGAAATAGAATATGGGATACCTATGTAATTTTGTTTTGTATTATTTACATTTTTAAAGTAAAAATAAACAGGTGAGATTTATTTAATAATACATTTTGTTTAACCCAACATTTATGCATTTAAAAATGTTATTAATGAGATGTTTTGCATTCTTTTTTTCATATTAATCCCATCTCAGGCAGGCCTAGCTACAATTCAAGCACTCAACAGCCAGCTACGGCAAGTAGCTACGTTATTGGACAGGGTAGCTCTAGACTAAGAAATGCTGAGCATGTGACAGATCCATTCCGTAGAAATAATTATTCTCAACTTCCATAGTTATTTTCAAACTTCAAATGTATTTCTTTTTGATAGTATAAAACTGTGTTGTGAACTTAATTCTGAGTGGATACTAGCACTGATAACACATTTCTATTAATTAACTATTTAAATATCACAACATTATCTTGTTCAATGAGTTACCCATAAATTGCTTTACATTTACAAGTCTGTGTAAGCTTAACTCATTGTTAGAATTCTTATCCACAAAGTTCTCATTTTTATTCTTAACCAAATGTTTATCCTCCAGCTCTCATTCATCTGAGGTTCACACTTCATCAACAGAGTGAGATTTCTAAACAGCAATTTTGATCACTGCCCAAGGATTATGAAGAAAATATCAAGCCCTTTACAATTTGACCCCTGTCTGAGTATCTCATTTCGTTTTCTTTCACTCTCACTTTTCATACTGCATTCTAAAATTTGCAACCTCCATGAGTTCCCTGAGTATGACATTCTGTTTTGGCCTTACCACCTTAGAACATGCTGTTCCTTCTACCTGAAATGATCTTTCCCCTTCATCTGCCAGGTGACTTGTTGCTCATCAGCCAAGCCTCAGCTTTCAGTACAGTGCAGTTAAATAAATTTACTGACCTCTTGCTAGTTCCTTGAGGGTAGGAACCAAGCTTTCTTATCTTTGTGCCACTAGCATTTGGCACAAAGACTGACAGTAAAATGAATATTTGTCAATCTAACCTAAACGTAATGAAACCTTTAGATAGACTCAGTTGTATGTTATTAACAGGAAGAAATCTTAAAAGAAAAAGACAGTCATTCCTCTTCTATTTTAGTATTTAATTAAATTCTATTTTCACTGTTTTTATGCCAACATTGAAAGACTGTCAGTATTTTTATTCTCTTTCAATTCTAGTGTATTTTATTTCCCTCAGTCACCCTACCCACAGTACTACTGAAAGTGAAATACCTGATGGGAAGAGTCTTACTATTTCTGGAACACAACCATAAATTCTTTTATTAAATAAAAAATATATACAAGATGTAATATGCCCCAAAACCCCAACTTCAGATTCTGATGAGTTTTAAGAAAGTTACACTTACCCTATGCTACACATTTCAAGGAATGAACTGATAAGATTTTAATAAAATATCAAAACAAAGTATTCAGCTTATTCCACACAAATACCCTAGTTTAATAGTCACGTGAAACAAACAGAAATAAAAGCCTCTGATAACAAGAATCATTTTTCCCAGTATAGAAGAATTATTTGCTGTATAAACAATTATAACCAGATATAACAATCTCTTTTGTGTTAAGCATTTTTGTTTTAAGCACCAGAGCGAGGATATTTAAGACTTTTAAAAATTCTAGTTTTACAACTTCCCAAGAGATCTAACATCTCTTGAGAAGGAAGTAACATAAGGTAATCAAGACAAACTCTTCTTCCCTCTATCAAACTGTCCCTAGCAAGTAGAAATAAGTCCTAAGAGTATCCTTTAATCTGGGGACACCATCAATAACAGACAGAAGTTGGGGTTAAAATTCCCCTTTGTATTTCCAGTGATCCTCTTGAAATAGGGAAATAAAAACCAGTTGAGACTATTTACAAAGAAAACAGAACAATGAAAGAGAAGGATTGGATACAAGAAAGTCAGAGGCAGAATGAAAAGAGAATAGACAGCTAATGGCATTCCTCAATTAAATTCTATGTTGTCCACACTAGCCCTTGAATTTCTGTTTTACCATTTCCTGTTTCTACTAAATCTCCCAACAGTTTTAGACCTATTAAAATCTGTGTTTTTGTTATCTAACAAGCATCTCCACAGAACAAGGATGACCATTTCTTTTAGATAATTATTTTTACTCAAAGAAAAGTTCTGGTCACTCACAATAAGGTGATGAAAACTGACCAATTTCCTTTCTATTTCTTGCCTTTCCAAACCCTGACCTGTGGTTTTGGCTCATATAAAGATTCAGGATTAGAAAAGCACAGTTTGTTCCAAGCTGTGAGTTTCTAAGTCGTATCCAGTGTTTGGAAGCAAATCATGTTTACAAAGCACCTGAGCAAATACTTTGGCTGCTAGTAATCTTTTCTATTTCTAAAATTAAGCTTTAAAATATAGGGTTTTGCTTTGTAAGTAAATTCTTCATCATGTAGCAAGGGTATGTGAGTGAAAGCTTTATATACAGGATCTCAAAACACTGCACTTTCTTTGTTCTGGTTTTGAAATTTCCTATTGAGTTAGTTGCCTAATGCTGAAGGACACTGAAGTATAATTAATGTGAAGTAAACAGACTATCATCAGATGCATCAGCAAAACATAGCTCTCCTTTTGCGAGTTCATGTATAGGTTTATTTTAACTATTTGGTTTGGGTTTTTCCACAGCTATTAATATTATTCAGCCCAGGTTCAGTGGCACAGATGCCTTTGGATACACTTCATTCCTGACTTATTCACGGATTTCAGACATCAGCTTCCATTATGAATTCCACTTGAAGTTTCAGCTGGCAAACAACCATTCGGCAGTGCAAAATAACTTGATATTTTTTACTGGACAGAAGGGCCACGGTAAGATTAATTGAACCCTCTAGGACTTGCCTAGCTCCTTTAAGAATACTTTAGAAATTCTTCAGGGACACTCTAATTGGCTCTGGATAAAACAGGCATTTGCCTAGATGCAGTCCTCCTCCTGTTTTCTGCCTCAAGCACATTCCTTGCAGTCCAAAGTATTCAGCAGCTCCCTAACCCTCTCTGAAGCCCTTCTTCACACCAGGGCTACCCCTTATAATCAAGGACAAGAATTCCTGCAGGCAAACATGAGGACAAGAAGGTGACCAAGTCACATGGGAAGTGAGCTTATTGACTTGTCCTTTTCTCCATTTCTTTGTTTCCATATATAAGGAGAGAAGAAAAATTCTCAGAAAGAACCTCATTTTACAGTGTGTTGTGAAGTGAGAATGGTTGTTGCCCTCAAAGAAAGCCATTCTAAATTAAAGGAGCAAGAAATTAAGAAAGGACTCGACCTGTAACAAAGTACTTCAGTGCCCTAGAATTGGCAGGAAGTCAATTTATAACTTAAATTTGTTTCTCAAGTAGAAACCACTTATGCAGGCATTAGGTCAAGGAAAAGTGCATATGTTTTACCAGGTAAAGCAATTAATCACTTACCTTCTCTGAGCTCGGTGTTCTCATCTGTGAAATCATCATATTATACCAGAAGACCTTTCTCTCAACCATCGGTGTATTGTGCTAGGGTAAATAACATACTCTGTATTTTTCAGCTTGCTCAGTGACTGTCTCCTAACACCAAACATTTTTTTCTGTATAAACATGTGTGAAAGGAGGCTACACCCCAAGTGAAGTGTGGTGTGTCAGCCTCCCACCACCTCTGTGAGGATGGGGAACACTTTATCATGTGAAGTGCTGTTCATTCTACCTGCAAAACTTGTTTGAATTTCTTCCCAATCTCTATGCCAAAATCTCATGACCTCTTCCTAACTGGTCTCCCTACTGACTTTCCTGCCTGCAATCCATTCTCCACATTGTAGTAAGAGTTACCTTCTTAAAAGGTTTATCAGACCATGTCTGAGGCTTGCTTAAAACCCACCTGTGGCTTTTCACTGCAATTAGAATGAAATCCAAACCTTCTTACCATATCCTCAAAGGGCCTTCAGGATCAAACCCAGGTCTCTGTCTCTGAATGCTACCAAGCCATTGCACCATCTCTGTGCTCCTCTCCTACAGGTCTTCTCCAGTACCTTTAACCATCAAGTGCTTTCCTGCCTCAGAGGCTTGGTACATGCTCCTTCCTCTGCCTTGACAGGAAATGGCTATCAGAGTGGTTAAACTCTAGATCCTGGCAGTGTAGACTTGAATCCATTCTCCAGCACTTAAAAATTGCACGTCAAGTGACTTAATGTCTGTGTACCTCAGTTTTCTGACCTCTCAAATGGGTATAATAAATTTATTTCCCTTATAGCCCTTACCTCAGTTTATAATTCTTTTATTGATTTTCATATAGCTGTTTTTTGTCAGTCTATACTACTAGAATGGGAGCTCTGTACAGATAGAGATCAAGTTAGCCCTATTCAGCTTTATATACCCACACTTAGCACAGTGCCTGACATATCACCAATACTGAACAAATGAATAAAAGAACCATAATAAGAACAACGATGTTATGTGTAATGTATCCATATAAGTCAGCAACACTGTTTCATGAAGATTCTTAAAGAGTGGCCATTCTTCCCAGTTGAAATGCTCTGTCCTCTGTTAGTATTTCTCCATTGGCTCCCTTCTTCCCACTCCTTCCATCAATTTCCCCTTCCTCTGAGCATTGACAGCCTGCCCTGTACTTAGGGCATGGACCCTTTGTTACAGGCTTTGGTTGGCTACAACGTTCTAAATCTCACACTTCATTAATAGAAATGGTGAGTTATCACTGTACCACCCACAAAGTATCTCTCAAGTGGTTTTAATAAACATCTGTTGAATGACTGCCAGAAGTCAGGGAGGGAAGAAGGAAAAGAAAAAATTTCTAGCCCTAATATTCTTCAGAGCTCTTAACACATATTTTTTAATTATATCCTTCTCATTAGCCAAAAAAAAAAAAAAAAAAGAAAGAAAAAAGAAAAAAAAACTGGCAAATGAAAATGAGTATTGGAGACTCAGGGCCTGTCCTGTTTTGAAACATATTCTAACTACTGAAAGAAGGAGAACCTGAGCAAAGGGTAAACACTTAGCCCATGAAAACTCTGCCACCAGATAGCTCTTCAGTATTCTTCTGCTAAAGACTCCTTCAAAATTCTCAACACACACACACACAAAAAAAATAGGTTAATAGCATGGTTTAATAAAGGCTAGATAACACGTAGATAAATTGTTACATTCCCTTTTTTAATCACTGAAAATGAGAAATATGAAAAATACAATTCCACATTGCACCACTTGAGGGAGCAAGAACACCAGCTTAAAAGAAAAAAAGCAAGGAGCACTAAGGAGCTTTATAAGGCAGTGTTTCTCCAAGTAGGACCTCTTCACACCTATATCAGAATCACATGAGAGTGCTTTTTAAAACACTAAATTCCTAGGCCTTCTTGAATCAAAAAATAGAATTTTATCAAGAACTTTAGGTTCTTTTTATGCAACTAGTATTTGAGGGCAACTACTCAAATCCTCTAGGGACCAGCTAAATAAGACCACATATAGGAATGGACTAAGGTATGTAATTATTACCCATAGTATCATCTATAAGGATGACTTAATTTATATACCATAAAGCTATTAATTAAAGAAATACATATTCCTTTGAAACATATTATTTTGATTAATATTAACCATACAATTTGCAATTGTCTATTTTATGCAAGAAATTATCCAGTATTTTTAACAGTGGTATATCCACATTTAGGTGTTATTGTTTAGTAATATCGATCTCTGATGTGCATGTTGGTGGCTACTACAAAAATCACCATTTCATCTGCTGCCTTTATTTTCCTCTGGTTAAAAGCCACAAAGTTTATATAGTAACTTGAATGTAAGCCAACCTCTGATGTTTGATATGACAAGATGAAAAAGCAAGGGACCTTCTTCTCCCAATACTGATGATACTCTGCACTGAGTCTCCCAAAGCTGAACACTAACTTTGCCAAATTTCATCTTCATTGAACTCTCTGGACAAATTATCCTGTCAAAAGTTTCAGTTTGAAAATGTCCCTCTTAACATGACTAACCTAATCCTCCCTAATCTTTTTCTGGTGCTTCTGCAGTCATATTTGGTATTTCCTTTATTATCTTCTCTTCTTACCACCTATATGCCCCACAGCAGTCCACAGATTAATACGTTCTTTTCCTCTCCCCTATCTCTTCTGTTTGCAATTCTGTTTCAGCCAGAAACCCAGAAATCATCTGAATTTCTCCCTTTCCTTCATTTTGACAAATACAGGGGTACTTCAAAAAGTTTGTGAAAAAACAGAATTAAAATATAATGTGAATCTTTCCATGAACTTTTTGAAGACCTCCTGTATTTACTGGGCAAGTAAATAGATGAGGCCTTCCTCCAGGTGCCGGAGATACAGTTATGAACAAGACAGATGAGACCCCTGTCCTAACTCCATTCTATTCCCCATGTATCAAACACCAGGGTCTGTCCAGTTGACTTCTCAGTTACTTTTTGTATTTTCTCCTTCTTTCTACCCTCATTGCCCCTGGCTCATTTTCACAAACTATTGCAATAGCAATAGCCTCCTTTCTGGTCTCCCTGCTCAGTCGTGCCCCTTTTCTTTTTGCCCATTTTGCTACAGGGAATAGTTTTAACATACAAGTCCAAACACATCGTGCCTAATCAACATGCTTCATCATAACCTGCCATTTAAGCTTCTTCACATAACATGCAAAGACGTTTATCCAGTTCCTACCTATTTGTACAATCTCCTTTTCCTTCATTCCACCCTATACTTGGCAGAATTAGCACATATGTATATCCTGTGTCATGTCATATATGCTCCATTCTGGGCTTTTGTACAGGCTGCTTCATTTTCCTAAGTCATCCATGCTTCACTTGCATGGATGTGAAAACACTTCTACCCTTTAAGCCTCAACTCAAAAGATCAGGGGTCTTCTTCAGAGTCTTCAACACTTTCAGAAAAAATTAAGAATGAATCTCAATGCAGTTCGCTGGTAACAATTATCCTATTTAAACAAAACTTTGTCTGGATCTCTTTGAGAACCAGAACCATTGATTTTCTTTTTTATGTTAGTAGTGGCTGTCACATATAGACACTCAACAGTTTATGAAAGAATTAATACAAAAATCCACGTTCCCTGATGCAGTAAAACTTACAAGCAATTTAGGTAAGCAAAACATATGTACTTAAAGTTTTGCAAACTAACAATACTAAACCAGAGGCCAGGAACCATGTATGGCACACACAACATCTATCACAACATCTAACAATTATTTGGGACATAAATATCACTGAGTGCAAAGATATGCATAAGTGATAGAAAAGATGAAATTCGCAAAGTAGAAATCTCATTGAGCTACAAACAGTCAGGGAATATGTTCCCGTCACTGTGTTTCTCATTCCCTTCCAATTTTACCAGTCCTCCACAATTAGTGCTACAGAAGCCCAGCTGGTATTCCACTTCCTTTCTCCCAGCCCAGTCCCAGCTCCTTCCCACCCCAGCAGTCTGCATAAGCAGCCAGTTCATTCTGTCTGAGACCCATCACTCCCATTCACTCCACCTTCACAGATTCCTCTTGCCTGGAATGCCTGTCCCTGTCCTTGTCACCTTTCCTAATACTGCCCACCCACACAGCATTCTCTGATGAGTTCGAATCTCCTTATTCTCTACACAAAGATTATATATATAAAGCCCGAGTAGCATTTATAGTTTATATCCCATAATTTGATATCTAATTATATACTGTTTTGCAATTCACAATCACTAACATAAATCATATGAAGGTACCACTTTCATAAATCAAAACATTAGAATTGCAGCAAGTTTGTAATCTTAATCTTGTCCCTCAGTGAGATTAATCTTAAATTCCTTTAGGATGAACCACGACTTCAATATCTTTTGTATCCCCAACTGCATCATTCACGTGCTGGGTACTATGTAAGAAATCAATAATTACATGTTTATTGATTCTTTCACTCACTGAAAGACTCTTTGTAGGTGGAGGCTATCCTGGCTAAATTCCTTTAGGATGAACCACGACTTCAATATCTTTTGTATCCCCAACTGCATCATTCACATGCTGGGTACTATGTAAGAAATCAATAATTACATGTTTATTGATTCTTTCACTCACTGAAAGACTCTTTGTAGGTGGAGGCTATCCTGGTTAGCTAATAATACTGTGTAGGCCCAGATTGATCTGTATTGTCATGAAGAAGTTAAGACCTAAACAAAGGCGAAGGGGAGACATGTATCACAGTTTACATTATAGAAATGTAAGTTAAAATCTGAACTGTAGCCTGCATTTAAAAGGTCTAATACAGTGATAGAATTTTTCAGAAAAAAATATATATATGACTTCCTGGAAATTTAATTTATGTGCCTAAGCACTTTATGTGCATAGCTTTCCATCAGTCACCAGCGTGTTGGTGTTCCATGCTGTGGTAATCATGAAAGGTTGCCTCATATTTCATGCCAAATAATTTCTTGTTTGCTTCAAGCTCTTAGTTATTAACTGTAACAGAAACAAGAGTGTATAAATATAGCTTGATGTTTTTCTGTGGAAAAAAATGAAATGAATGCCATCTACAATACGGGAAATGAAAAATGAAGGAAGAGTGTCACAAAAAGCAATCAGGTCAGCCTGTTCTTTAGAGAGCCCTGGTACAGATCAGGCAGAAGGAAGATGCCTGATGAATGAGACAACAGTCTGCAGCCAATTCCTTAAGAAAACACATCTCTCAGTTCTACAGCATTGAGGCATTTTCTAAACACAACTGACAGTGTATTCCCATACTCAGTTTTTTGACTACAGAAAAATGTTCATTATTTTCTTCTGTAATCACATCAGGTTGACAAGAAATCATGAGAATTTCCTTCCAGGCAACCTCAAACTATCAAGTCTTAGTTTCATAGCATTAAATATCCAGTACTTGTATGTCTAAGTTGTCTTAAGTTATTAAATAATTTGAGTTTTTAAAGATAGTTTAAAAAGAAGTTAAACTAATTCGCTTTACTGACTGAGAAGCACATGAAAATCGTTACATTTGACCACTGCTCAAATAGGTTTAGAAGTGACAAAGATATACAGATCCTTACAAATCCTCCCCCCACCTTTTTCAAATTGATATGGAAGTGGAATGTACATCTAAGCATGGTTCAGTGGGAGTAAGCTTAGTCTCACAGGAGAATATTTAGAGGACAAAAAAAGAGGAGGGGCCGAGTGCAAATTGATCAGAAACACTTCTAGCCAGCACATGTGGTCCCATATTGTGGAAATTCAAGTTTACCCACAAACTAGTGCTTACATCTTTTATTTTCATGGATTCATCTCTGGCAGAAACAGATACCCACACTTGCCACTTTTTCTAGTCTCAGCTCCTTTTGCTCAAAAGATAAAAAAAAAAAAAATGGGCCATATGTAACTCCAGGGAATACATTTTATCACATTCTCATGTGGTCTGAGCACATCATTGGATTTGTTATTACTTTCAACCTTTCTGCACTTACCTGTTTGCTAGTACGGCTGGAAGTCAGGGCACCATCTTGATCTGGCCACAACAGTAGCCAGTTTACATTGCCTACATTTAATAATTTAATCCCATGAGGTGGGCTTATATGGTATTCATTGTGTACAATGGCTAATGAAGAAACATCATGGTCATGGCTGTGCATTGTTCTAATGCTTTCAAAAGCCTGGAATATCCATAGTTTAATGTTCATATCAACAGAACAGGAAACTGAAAGTTTGCTATTATGATCAGAACCTGTACAGACCTTAAGATAAACAGAGATCATATGCTCCCTACGAGTTAATTCAAAATCTCCAATCATCTTAATTTCAGTTTACCACCCCATAAAGCAGTTACTGTCACTGAATATGAGATAAAGATGGCTCAAGTGTCTTTAATCTTATACCACTCAGTATATATCATTTTGGCAGGTAAGACTCTCACCCTTTTGGTTCTTGTTTCTCACATATCAACTTAGATTTATTTTTCCTTTATATCACCTTCGTTTTGCTTCTAATTCCATAGACTTCTTCCATTATTTTTCTAAAATCTTTCACTCTTATTAATTTTTCATTCATATCTAACTTAGCATTCTTCCTAAAAACTGAATATACCCTTTCATAGCCAGTGCAACAGTCAACTAAAGCTCAACTAGGTTCATCTTGTCGGCATCATTGTATAGTAATAGCAAGAATATTTGATAAAAGGTAGTTTCTTTGTTTCAGAAATCAAGAAGTTTTACAAACCCTATAATTATAATCAAATATGGCCACAAAGAGTCTTTACAAACAGAATGGTGTCTTCAGAAGGAACTCCCACTGGTAATTAAGAGCATTCATTAAGCAATGCTCATTTGGTGGGACAGACGCAGCATCATCTCTGTGGCTCCTCTTCCATCTTCTCTTCCACTCATGGCAGGAAAGGAAGAAGAAAGAAGAAAGATCCCCTTGTCACTTACAATTTCTGAATCCATTTGGAAAACTCTTTTAAAACACTTTAAGTTATTGCTAGAGACAATCCTACGAGGTGCTGTCATTACCATTTTTTCAAAAGGAAGAGATAAAAGGAAGTGAGCAGCCAAAAGTTAAATTAGCAATGAAGCCAAGATTACACATTCATGTCCTTGTACTACTTGTGACTTGCTTAACTCTGCAAAGCACATTATCATTTTTACAGGAATAAATTACATTTAACACATGATAATATTTTACCATTTTGGAAGAATAGTTTGAAGAAATAATAACAAATATCATCCATTCCTCCTCTACTAAATCTTTCCTTCTAAATGAAATACTTCAGAAAATTTAACTTTTTTCTATTAAAATTAAAAGACTTTTGGATCAGCTGAATGAGAATTACCATGTTTCTATGATGGTAAAAGTCACAATACTAACCTTTGGATTAACAGGAAATACACGTGGATTGCATGTAGTGTCTATATAAATGTTTTAGATTTCCAATATGCCCCCTCAAAACAATCCAAGGAACGGTCTTTCAAATTAGTCCGAACCCTTACACAGCGTAGCTGAGATTGAGCTTCTGTCTCTCTCCAAGGCCAGTGTTTCTGATTTCTGGGGTATCTCTCCAAGCAGACCAAGAGAGGATACATGCATGTGCAGCTTCATGATTTACAACATACAATGATTGGCCAGAATCATTGGGAGAAACAGCAGGACAGGTGTGCCTAGCAAGTCTCTCCAATGCACAGGTTTGAGTTACTTCTTTTACATCTGAGTCTTATTCTTCCTTTTGAGGGTTTCATTAGCAAATCCATGGCTCAAACCACTAGCTACTCTTGCCCAGCCCTCCCTTCAAGGTGGAGCAAATTAGACCACCTCCAATCACCGTGACTTTATTTTACACATTTTTTCTCCTAAGAATTCCATTTATGAGTACCATAAGGTAGGCGGGTGGCTGCCCAGTTCTGCCAATTTTCTCTCTTTAACACTCTCTTTTTCCTTCAGTCAAGCTGACTGCACAATTTCTCCTGGGTTTACTCTCTGAAACCTTTAATGCCGTTTCTCCTTCCTGTGTATTGTATTTTCCCTTATTATCCATACATGCCTATTAAATCAGAAGCTATGCAGACAAGGTTCAGCTGATTTGGAAACTACTGATAAAAACAATAAAACCTTCAGGTTTAAAAACAAACCACAAACAAACAAACAAAAACCTGTAAACACTTCTAAGTAATTTAAGAAACAAAATACCACAAACTTAACTATAAGCATATGCTTGTGATGCACGTTGTTTTATATCTCTCCCAGAGGTTGTACATATTTAGGATCTACTGCTATCATCACACCCCAACCTCTCCTGCATCACACACTCCTAAGACCCGTCTGAGACAGCTCAGAATAGCCTGACTCTTGTCTCATCCTGTGTGCTCTTTTCTTCCAGAATACCCATGGCAGTATCCTTCACCTTGTTTCCATTTTTGGTCATCATTCCCACTGCTAACAATGCCACCATCCCTTTTTTCACCTAGACTGAGTCCTTGCTTCCATGAATGAAACACTGTCCTCAGTCCATTATGAGGCCAGATGCTATTCTGACCACAGCAAATCATTTTCTTCCCCCACAAGATTTCCTCTAACGAGTATCATAAGGTGTTGTTGTAATGCTAAGCATGGCTCACCACAACACACCCACTTCAAAGCCCTCTGCTTAGCAGTGTTTGTGGAGTTGTTCTGAGAGAGATCTTTTTTTTTTTCTGTGCATTCTAAAAGAGACCAGGACAGCAAATCATTTTCTTCCCCCACAAGATTTCCTCTAACGAGTATCATAAGGTGTTGTTGTGATGCTAAGCATGGCTCACCACAACACACCCACTTCAAAGCCCTCTGCTTAGCAGTGTTTGTGGAGTTGTTCTGAGAGAGATCTTTTTTTTTTTTTTCTGTGCATTCTAAAAGAGACCAGGTTTTTTTTTTTCTTTCTGTGCATTCTAAAAAGATTTTTATTGACTTCCTAAATCTTGTTACTCCTAACTACTATTCCTGGAGAGTCATCTCCTATTGTTTCCTTCCTTCCCTTTTTACCACTTGTGCAACATAATCTTTCTAAATCCTTCCTTCTTAGCACCAGCTTTGAAGTAATATCCAACAAGTATCCCTTGCCTTGTCTGAAAATCTTCCTAAGGCTGGTTTCACCAAGATTCACTGTGGGTTTGTGTTCTACATACCAAATGAGCTTAGTTCCAATTCTTTCCATGAAAAAACTCCGATTATGTCAATTGCTAAACATTTCTATCTAATGATATGTCTGGAATACCACCTGTTGCTTTGTGAATTGACAAATGTAAAAATACTAATTGTCCATATATTGTACAAAGCTCCTCATAGAATAATATTCAAATAGAACACTGAATGTGAGAATAAAACTATTCTACAGCACTGGTGGTTGTTTGAATATGCTATTGCTTTTATTATTATGTGCTGGTAAGCCAAGAAATTTTCATTTCAAGAAATTCCAGGAAAGTGACATAAGACATATAAATGGATGCTAACAAACCAGGCCTTCAAGTCATTTTATTTCACTTCCATGGTTGACCATTCAAAATTCTTTAGTTGTATCAGAGTAATGCACTGAAGCAATCAGGGCTATAGCATTAAGAAAAAAAGAAAATTTTGCTACTGTTCCTGACCCTAAAGCTTAGCTGGGAGCATAGGGTCCAGTAATACCTGTGTTCTCAGACTTTGTATTAATGAAGGAGGGGAAGAAAATGGGACACATAAAACTAAGAACAGTCCATAGTCAAAGGGAAGGGGGAAGAATCATGCATTTATTGAGCACCTACTATGTGCTGGGTTGGCACTGTGCTAATGCTTATACGTTAAATCTCACTTAATCCTTACAAAATCTTAAGAGACATTATTAGTCTCCTTATTCTTCAAAGGGGAGCATCCAGGAGAGGTGCTGAAGGTGATGGAGGAGGGCATGGACCCAGTCAGACATCTGCTTCTCTTTCTCTGCTGCACGGACAGTGGTTACAAGCACGGGCTCTGGAATCAGGCTGTCTTCAGAAGCAGACTCCTCCACCTAGCAGCAATGGGACGTTTAGAGGTCCGCATGTGCATCAGCATGATCCCACAAACTCTGAAAAAGGTTTCAGTGTCTCATCACCTCAAAAGTCACTTAACAGCCTCAGATGCTCAGGTCAGCCTAGTTTTCATTTTGCTCCTCCTTCTTGGTTTGCTTTAGGAGGAGACCAAAAAGCCCCCTTCAGAGATGGCTACAAAATTTGTTGGGAACATTTCAAAATGAAAGCACAGTCTCCCTTGTTCAAAAAACAGAAAAAAAAAATGCCACTAAAAGTACTAAAATATAAAGTGCTTTAGGAGGAGACCAAAAAGCCCCCTTCAGAGATGGCTACAAAATTTGTTGGGAACATTACAAAATGAAAGCACAGTCTCCCTTGTTCAAAAAACAGAAAAAAAAAAATGCCACTAAAAGTACTAAAATATAAAGTTTTTTTTTCCTTCAGTGGTCTCAACTTTTTATGGTTTCTTTTATTTGCTATTTATGTCAGTCTAAGTTAAGCAAAATTAAAATATTAAACTAGTAGTGTTAGTAGTATGAATTTTACCATTCACTTTTATATTGTGCAATGCCAGTTTAAAATACAAATATAAAAACATTTAATTCATATGCAGAATCACCAACATTACACAATTGGTTATTTCAACATTCAGACAAGCATATGCACCTCTTTCAGAACAATGGAGACGCTGCACAAATTTAAGTGAACTGTCTTTATTTCACTTCTTGATATGCACACCTTCTGTCAACATTCTCTACATTTGACTTACTGATGTGTAAGGAAGGACTGAGAGGAAAAGGAACTACAGGTTTCCCTGTATTTCTCATTTCTTCTCCATCATTTCGGTATAAATAATTAACTCATACAGAAAAGTAACAGGGGTAAGAAAGAAATGATAGGGTTCCCTGATCATTCATGTTTCTTGGACTACCACTGCCTTCCTTCTGTGTTTGAAGCAAACACAGGTTCAAATGGAAAGCTTGGCCTCCTGGGGTTATCAGCGCTCCCACTTAGTCATTAGACCTAACACGTTTACTTTGTCCTTGTTTTGAGTATCTCTGAACTCTCAATGTTGTGGGAATTCTGTTCTCACGGGGCATCACAAACTTACATGTGAGTGGAGCGGCAGGAAACAGCAAACGTGCATATCGTATGTGTCTATCTCCTCTGTCCCCTCTCATGTTCATTGTCCCACAGACTTCACTTTCAAAACACAGTTCAAAGATAAAAGTATTAAGATTTTCAAGACTGTGATAGCAGAGTACTAAACCAAGCAACAGGGCCCTTCTGAACTCGAAGCCCTGAAGAACAGCACAGTTTGAACGTGCTGACCGTCCTAGAGTTTCTAATATCAGTCAGGCCTTGTTAAAAAACAGCTGGGAGCCTGTTTAAAAAATATTTCCAGGATCTTGCTGTAAAGACTCTCATGCAGTTGGTATAAGGTAGGTTCTAGAAACTGTATTTTTGGCACACTCCTTGACTGATTGTAATATATTTCCAGGTTTGGGAAACACTACCGTAGAGTAATTCCAAGTCCCTAGATACTGTTTGCCTTCCAGGCGCCAGCCCTGGGAGTCAACTGCTTTTCTTTCCCTTATCTACTGCATTGCCCACCAGCAGGGCTAACACTGAGGGAGGATCCAGAGTGGAAAGAGTAGCAGGAGATGGGAAAGCAACCTGACAGACCCACGGTGGGGAACAGGATGCTATCAGCAGCTCAGTGGTGCCCTCAGCTCCCCACCTCTGGGAGAATTCCTATGCTCTGGGACATGTCTACAGGCAGCAGTGCCTAGAAACTGAGCTTGGCCTCTTCCCCAGACTTCTCCCTTCCTTGGCTCCTCATTCTGTGACTGATCCTGCCCCTCCACCTGGTTCTTTCAGCCAGACTGTTGGGAACCACCTCCTTCCTCTTACTCAACTCTTCATCCAAATACATCTGTCCTTTCAAATCTTTCTTCCACATCACAAACAAATTCCTCCCTTTTTCTCTGTCCTCTCTACCACTGCCTTAACTCATTTAGAACTTAATCTTTCCTCTTCTGGGCCACTTGAATAACTTCTGGGGCTCCTTATCTGTCTCTGTGTTCTATCCTTAACATTGCTATGAGATTCTTCAAAAACCCAGATCTAATATAGTCTCTCATTCAAAATCCTTTTATGGTTCCTGAGAGTCTCTGATAAAATATTTAAGTCATTTATTGTCACCCTAAATTAGGCCCATAAGGATGAGCCCTCTCTGCCTTTTCAGTCTCCTTTTCCACTACAGACACTAAATGCCAGCCAGGCCCAGGTCCCAGCAGCTCTTTAAGCACATCATGTTCTTCTCTGCCTCTTCTGGGGTTTTGCAATCTTATTCCCTCTGTTTTGGACTGAACTCTCCAGCACCTCCTCTTCTCTCAGCTGTCTAGCAGACCCTTGCTTGTCATTGTATGGGTTAGCTCAGAAGCCAACTCAAAATTCACCTCCTTCTGAACTTCCTAACCCCACTGCCCACCCCGTCTTCATGAATGCCCTCACTGCTGCTTCTACTCTGCATCCCATGGCGCTTGAAACACACATCCTGTTTCCCTCTAACCGGCATGTTGAGGGCCTTGAGGACAATATTGTTCCTGGCATGAAACAGGTCACTGCTGCTTCTACTCTGCATCCCATGGCGCTTGAAACACACATCCTGTTTCCCTCTAACCAGCATGTTGAGGGCCTTGAGGACAATATTGTTCCTGGCATGAAACAGGTTCTCAATAACTGGACGAGTGGCAACAAGATGGGAAGGAAAAAAGGCCTAAATAAATGGCTCAAACAAACCTGCTGTCCAACCACCTTACAGCTCAGCCAGCAGAATACCATCTCCATTCCAATAGCCCACACAATTTGGAAGACAATTCAGATCACCACTGGAATTTCTCAGAAAGATCCCCATTCATAACCCACAGAAAAATCTCACAATTCTCCTTTCCCAGCCTTCTTCCCCAACTTCTTCTACACCCCAACAGCTGCCTCAAAGACTATCTCGAATCTCTAGTGATGGCTTATTGCTTTTCTGCCTTTCTAACTGCCTTCCTGAATCTGTGCTTTCTCCTGGGAGTTTCTTTCATTTTAAGTGTACAACCTGACTAACCAGCTGCAGCACTGCAGTGGAAAGAAGTCACCAGAGAGAGAGAGAGAGAGAGAGAGAGAGAGAGAGACTCACTGGGAGTGCCCAATGTTCTAGGTCACTTAATACAGTTGCTTTCAACAAAGGCTGCATAGTAGCCTCACCTAGAGAGCTTTCAAAAATAACCCAGCTCAGGTCCCATAGCAGACTCTTTCAAAAAGGAGAGACAGAGTTCGAGTGTCTCTAAATATTATCCCTGTCTTCTGCTTCCCAGTGCCTTAGGAAGCCCACCTCCCTACACCTGGAAACTCCCATTCCTGAAGAGCTTTCTATCCTTTACCCTCATCAGACTAACATTAGCAGCCAAGTCAGCAGACAAGGCACCACTCTTACAAGTGCAGAAGGGGGAGGCAGTGCACACATATTATAAAAAGTTTCATCCATGTCTAAGGATTCACTTCTGCCTTTTCCTCTATGCTTAAACATCTTACTTCTACCGAACACTTACGTTCTTGCTCTAAGCAGAGTCCTTGCCTCAATTCCATGTCCGCAAGCCTCAGCAATGAATTCCTTCCTTACCCCACCCACAAACACACCTTTCAGAAACTGGATCATGTACTTGGATCCCTGCTCCCTGTAAACAGATCTCTTACCTTACACCTGTTGATCATCCCAGGACTTCCAAATCCCACCAATCCTACTGCCAGGACCTTTCCCTAGAGACTGATGCTGGGTCTCTCCCAACCACTTATATTTTCCCAAGGGTCTATACGAGCTGTCTCCAGTGATCTGGGTCCTGCAACTCACTGTGCATAGATGGCCCTGAACTAATGGAGAAATAAAGAGAAGAGGGAACACAGAACAGCCCACCTTTAACTGGTAATTGGAACATGATCAAGAGCTTTTGCAATAGAACAATAACATACTCTGGGCAACCATGTAACCATACTAATAAATTATTCTTATATGCTCCTCAAATCATAGAACTTCAAAGCTGATGCTAGATTATCTCAATCTTTGAATCTCTTTCACTACCAGAGCAGTTCTACTCCATTGTAAAGTTCTCCTTACTATAAAGTGCACATTGAATTTCATTCAGACAAAAGGAGATTTTAACCCCATTCAGCTTTTTAGGTATTGATCATTCCTGGGTTGACCAGAACGCTTATGACTTCAAAGAAATAAATTCTTAGTGTTCAGACAATTTCTGGGGATGTGAATAATAATAGCCAGTTGCACACGTACAGGAGTGCCAATGAGAGGCAAAATGTCTAACTTACCATATTGGTCTATAGTTCAGAACCAGGCAGTAAAATGAAGCTGATTAGACTCTGAATTTCCTCTAAGTCAGCATTCCCCATGCTTCCTCTCATTCCAGGGTTGAATGGCGATGACTTCCTGGCAGTGGGCCTGCTCAACGGCAGTGTGGTTTACAGTTATAACCTGGGATCTGGCATAGCGAGTGTCAGAAGCGAGCCCCTCGATCTGAGCCTTGGAATCCATACTGTCCATTTGGGGAGGTTCTTCCAAATGGGCTGGTTGAAGGTAAAGAGACATCCCTTCATCTGTCCCACACACTTACTGAGCACTAGTACATTGTCAGATATGTGCTAAGGTATAGATGCAAATAGGCCATGGTGCCTACACCCATGAAGTTCACAGGCTAGTGCACCAAAGAGAGGAATAGAGAGATGATTACAATAGGGTGGTGTGAGAATAAATAAAAGGGATTACTGGCATAGATAAGGGTGAGAGAGAGGGTTCAGGGAATGTACTGGCATAGATAAGGGTGAGAGAGAGGGTTCAGGAAATGCTTCCCAGAAAAGATGATGCTTGAACATAACCAAATAAACAGGAGACAGGAAAAAAAAAAACAGTGTCCAGTGTGGGCTTAAGGAATGCAGGTAGTTCAGTGTGGTTTTCAGGTGGGGAGACTGAGGAGGAAGAAGTGCAAGTAGAGGTAGACAAGGTCTATATTATCAAAGGACTTACATGTCCTGCTAAGAAGTTTAGATTTTTATCCAAAGAGCTATTGAGAGCTACTTAAGATGGGGGGCTTGGGACCATGGTCAATTTCTGTCTTTTAATAAATGACTCTGGTGGTTGTATTGAGAACGGATGGGGGAGGGGCAAGCATAGATGGAGGGGCCAGCGGGATGCCAGCTCCTAATATTTGAAGAACTGTGGGGTTTTTTTGTTTTTTTTTTTCCTTTTTGTCTTTTTTACTGACCGGTAACGGAATCGCAACCCTCGGTGTCGCGCCCGCACCAGGGACCAGCAACGGGATCACAACCCTCGGTGTTGCACCCGCACCGTGCTCAGCCAGTGAGCGGGAACCGGTCTCCACATGGGATCCGAACCCTCGGCGGGATTGCCGCTGCGCTCCCGATTGGCGCACTCTCCAGTGCGCCACCGGGCCGGCCCAGAACTGTGGTTTTGATTGAAATTCAAAACCATGACTGCTATATTAATATATCTGTGGTAACAGACACCAGCAGAGAAGCAGAACATTGAGTGGTGTCATGTTTTTTATTTCTTCAAAATTCAGGTCTTTGTAGATTTTTCATGCCAAGTTAATAGGGAATAACAAAAGAGTATATTAACAGTTCACCCTAGGGAATTAATTTCTTTTTTAACAGGCTTTGAATTTTTTATTTCCTTTTGAAGGTAGATGATCATAAAAATAAATCCTTCACCTCTCCAGGAAGACTGGTTGGTCTCAATGTCTTCAGTCAGTTTTATGTAGGCGGCTACAGTGAATACATTCCAGATCTCTTACCTAATGGAGCTGATTTTAAAAATGGTTTTCAAGGTAAAGTACGGACAGTTTTATAGTATACTACTTGTTTCAAATTTTGAGAAAAGAAAAAGATTTTAAAGAATATACTTCTAGTTTCCAAACCAGCTATGTGGATTTTTTTTTTTTTGGTGGCTGGCCGGTATGAATTGCTTTTTAATTATACTGGATCAAAGTTTGATTTTAATTGAAAGCATTCATTATTTATTGATTATTTACTACATATGAGGGTACTTTAAAAGTTTATAGAAAAACAGAATTAGAAGATAATATTAATCTTTTAATGAGCTTTTTAAAATTTTTACATTTATTTGTACATATTTGTGGGGTAGTATGTTGTTTCAAAACACACATATACTGCACAATGATTCACTTAGGGTAGATAACATAGCTTTGTACCCATTAGTTCACTATCTCTCCTCTCCCCTGCCCCCCTCCCCTCCCGGCCTCTGCTAATCATTATTCTACTCTCTATTTCTATGAGAATTTCTTTTTTTTTTAGATTCCACATATAAGTGATATCATGTGGCATGTGGTATTTGTCTTTCTGTGCCTGAATTACTTTACTTAACATGATGGTTTCCAGTTTCATTCATGTTGTTGCAAACAATAAGATTTCATTTCATTTATAGCTGAATAGTATTCTATTTTGTGTATATACCACAGTTTTTTTTTAATCTATTCACCCATTAATAGACATTTAGGTTGATTCCATCATTAGGCTATTATGAATAGTGTTGCAATGAACATAGGAGTGTAGGCGTCTTTTCAACATGTTAATTTCATTTCCTTTGGGTGTATACCCAGTAGTGGGATAGCTGGGTTATGAGGTAAATCTCTTTTTAGTTGTCTGAGGAAACTTCATACTGTTTTCCACAATGGTTGTACCAGTTTACATTCCCACCAACAATGTAGGAGGGTTCCCTACATTTTTTCCCATCTTTGCCAGTATTTGTTATTTTCTGTCTTGTTGATAATATCCATTCTAACTTGAGTGAGATTATATTTTATTGTGGTTTTAATTTGCATTTCCCTGATGATTAGTGATATTGAGCATTTTTTCATGTGCTTCTTGGCCATTTCTATGTCTCTGAGAAATGTCTGTTCAAGTCCTTTGCCTATTTTTTAATCAGGTTATTTGGGTTTTTGCTGTTGAGTTCCTTGTGTATTCTGGATATTAGCCTCTTGTCTAATGTGTAGTTTGCAAATACTTTGTCCCACTCTGTAGGTTGTCTCTTCACTTTGTCGATAGTGGTTATTTGGGTTTTTGCTGTTGAGTTCCTTGTGTATTCTGGATATTAGCCTCTTGTCTAATGCGTAGTTTGCAAATACTTTGTCCCATTCTGTAGGTTGTCTCTTCACTTTGTCGATAGTTTCCTTTGCTTTGCAGAAGTTTTTTAGTTTGATGTAGCCCCATTCGCCTATTTTTGCTTAGTTGCTTGTGTCTTTGTAGTCTTGTTCAAAAAAGTGCTGCCCACTCCCATTTCATGTCGTGTTTTCCGTATGTTTTCTTCTAGTACTATTAGTTTTAAAGTTTGGGTTCATAAATTGATGTCTTTAATCCATTTTGAATTGATGTTTGTGTACGGTGAGAGAGAGATGTCTAGTTTCAATCTTCTGCCTGTGGATATCCAGTTTTCCCAGCACCATTTATTGAAGAGGCTGTTCTTTACCTAGTGTATGTTATTGGCACGTTTGTCAAAAATCAGTTGGCTGTAAATGCCTGGATTATTTCTGGGTTCTCTATTCTATTCCTCTGGTCTATTTGTCTGTTTTTATGCTGTTTTGGTTACTATAGCTTTATAGTATATATATAGCATATTTTGAAATCAGGAAGTGTGATGCTTCCAACTTTGTTCTTTTTCATCAAGATTGTTTTCTCTAAATGGGCTCTTTTGTGTTTCCATACAAATTTTAAGATTGTTTTTTCTATTTCTGTGAAGAATGTCACTGGTATTTTTGATAGGGATTGTATTGAATTTGTAGATTGCTTTGGGTAATATGGACATTTTGATTATGTTAATTCTTCCAACCCATGAACATAGGATATCTTTCCATTAATTTGTGTATTCTTCAATTTCTTTCACCAATGTTTTATAGTTTTCATTGTAGAGGTCTTTCACTTCCCTAGTTAAATTTACTTCTAGATATATTATTTTTTTGGTAGCTATTGTGAGTGGGATTACTTTTTTGATTTATTCTTCAGCTATCTCATTATTGGTATATAGGAAGGGTATTGATTTTTGTGTGTTAATTCCATATCCTGCCACTATTCTGAATTCATTTATTAATTCTAGTAATTTTTTTGGTTGTGTCTTTAGGGTTTTCTATGTATATGATCATGTCATCTGCAAATAGTGATTGGTTAACTTCATTGTTTCTTATTTAGATGCCCTTTATTCCTTTCTCTTGCTTTATTGTGCTGGCCAGAACTTCCACTAATATGTTGAATAAGAGCAGGGAAAGTGGACATCCTTGTCTTGTTCCAGATCTCAGAGTCTGCTGTTGGAGCTTTTTATCATTTTTCAGTTCAGATAATGTATCCTTTACTTCTAGAATTGCTATTGATCTTTTTAAGCTGATTCTATTCTGTTGTTAAGTTTCTCATTCTGCTCCTGAATTGTTTTCCAGATAGCATTTAACTTTCTATCTGTATTTTCTTGTGACTCCCTAAACATTCTTAAGAGGGTTATTCTGAGTTCTCTGTTGACATTTTATAAATATGCTGTTTTTCTGGGTCCATTGCTAGTGCATTTTTTATTTCCTTTGGTGGTATCATATTTCCCTGTTCTTTCTCAACCTTTGCATCTTTAAGTTGATGCCTGGGCATTTGGGGAGATAACTACCTCTTACAGGTTTTATTGGTGTTCTTTGGTGGTGTTGGACCTTTACTGTTTAATATCAGAGCTTCATCTCTGGTCTTTGGCTTTTTGTGTTTTATTTTCATTCTGCAGTCTAATAGCTACCATCACCACTTAAACTGTGCACTAAAACTTATTTGCAGTCCTATGGTTAATTTCCAAATTGGAGGGAACTTTCTTTGGGGACCAAGACTTGAGCTCCATTTGAGCTAAATTGCTGCTTTGCTGCTATTTCTCAAATAGGGGAAAGGTTTTGGGGCAGATTAGATTTTAATTGTAGCCTCTTAGTCACTTCCAGGTCTTGTGAGGTCACCAAAGACACTACTGGGCTGTGTGGAAATTTCAGCCCTGAACTGGGTCTTTCCCACAAACTGTGCCCCCCGTAGTTCCATCACCCTGACTGGTCTCCACTGCGTGGTGCCCAGGCCATTTGGAAGGCAGATCCACTTCCTATGCTATGCTCCAATGTTCCCCTGGTGGGCCAGTCTCCCCTCCCCAACTACAAACATTTCCTGTGAGCAGGTCATACAACGAGTCCCTCACAAAGACTCACCAACCTCTGGGTGATTCCTTCCTCCAATCAACTGCAGATCCTCACTCCTATGCCAGTCCAGAGGAAGCATGCCAATGCTTTGCTGGCCTAGAAAATGAAATGGTGCATTCCACAATAACATTATCCCCTGCAGACTGCAAGTGCTTCATGCAAGGGGCACTGCTGTGGCTTTGCCAACTCCTGGTAGCTGCTTCATGTGCTGGCAGGTGCTCCCTGCCTGTGCCACATCGACCAAGAAGCAGCCAGGACTTGGAATGGTCAGAGCGGTCCCTTCTCCCTCTCGCCAGAGCCCCTTCACACCTTCACAAACTTCACAGGTCTCTCCTCCTCTTCCCCCAAGCTCCAGCAATCTCAGGATGTCACCTTTGCAGTATGATAGTTGTAAGTTGATCAGTTGTGGTAAGGAGCGACACCTCAATTGATCGTCCATTCTGCCATCTTGATGACAGAACTCTCCATGACCTTTTTGCAGTACCCTTGTTTGTAGTAGGTGTTTAAGATGTTTCAATGAACAAAACAATTATTCCTGCACCTGTGAGTTCACAGTCTAGTTGGAGAGAGGAGAGAAGAGACAATAAACACTAAACATAATAAATAAGTAAATTATATAGTAGTATAATGTGATAAATTATATGGGAAGCAAATGTAGAGCATTATGTGGGAGAACCAGGAATATGGGTGATTTTTTACATAGTGTGTTTTTTGATATAAGGTGACCAGGGTAGACCTAATGGAATCACAGTAAAAATTGAAACTCCACCAAACTCTGAAATGTACTTCATATAAAAGGCAGGAGACAGACTGCAGTCAGCTAGTCCATACCACCAAGATGTGGCCCACAGAAGTCACCACAAGCCAAGAAGATTAAGGAAAAACATTTTGCTTTCTCCACCAAACTCTGAAATGTACTTCATATAAAAGGCAGGAGACAGACTGCAGTCAGCTAGTCTATACCACCAAGATGTGGCCCACAGAAGTCACCACAAGCCAAGAAGATTAAGGAAAAACATTTTGCTTTCGCAAGCAATCGTATTTCCATATCAGTCTGCCCATGTTCAAAAAGGAACATAGGCTTAGAAACTCCGTATTAAGTTGATTCATAGTAGAGCTATACAATTATTTTGAATTGTTATAATAATTCATTCGATGAAAATAAACTTTTTGGTGGACCCCAGTCCCAGAGTATTTGGTCAAAGGGCTACTTATATGGTATGCTCAGCCACTCACCCAGGTCCAGCCTACTCTCCATCAGAAGTCAAGGAACAGGGACCAGAGTGTGATGTACAGCCTTGGGTAACAGGGGCTGCCATCAAGCACCATCTCGGGCACTTGAGTTCCACGCCTGCTTGACAGCATTCTCTTCCCCACCTTCACTGACTTCTATCTAAACACAAATGCAGGAGGCCATGTACCTGAAACATGTAGAAAGCAATATAGCTAATCCAGCATAATACAAGGTCAGGTTCTAATAAAATAACTCCATTCTGACAAGGCTCTCAAAGAAACTTTCTCTTTGAATATGTAATCAGTGCTGATTCTAAGAAGGGTCTTTTAAAGAATAGTTTAAAGCATATTATTGCTCTACGCTAAACTAAACGTGATAAAGAGCTCAACAGTTGTTTCACAGCAGGAATAATCTGAAAAGGATTGTGAGGGCATCACAAATTAGTGAGTTTTTAAAAACATTATATTCATGGAAAGTTATGGGTAAACTTATGAATGTGAAAGAAGTATACATTCCACTCAATGAAGAAAAGCCCCTGAATGGGGGGTGATCAAAACTTGCTGTCATTTATTCGTAGGTGCAATCCATATGTAAGTACTTTGGATTGGATAATTTCTCTATGTGAAAGCTAGTATAGCATCAAGGATAAGAGCATGGACTCTGGAACCCAACTGCCAGGGTATATGCCCCAGTTCTGGCACCTACAAACTTCATGACCCTGTCTAGTCTCCTAACCTCCCTGTGCCTCACTGTGCCTCATCTGTAAAATGGGATGATAACAGAACTTCTCTTGCTATGTCATTCTGAGAGTGAGTTAATAGAGACAGAACACACGTTAGTGCCCGGCTTAGAGTGAGTCCTATGTATTAGCAATGATGATGGTGCTGAAGGTGGGAGAGACACAGCTCCAGTCAGATGCATGCTTCTCTTTTTTGCTACACAGACAGTGGTCAAGAACACAGGCTCTGTAATCAGGCTGCTTTCAGATGTAGATTGCACCATCTAGCAATAGGTGGTCAAGAACACAGGCTCTGTAATCAGGCTGCTTTCAGATGTAGATTGCACCATCTAGCAGCTACGTAACCCATAGCCTGTTACTTAAACCCTCTGAGCCTCCATTTTCTCCCTTGTAAAATGAAAATACCTACCCCATAGGAATCTTATAGCTAATCAATTAAGTAAAATAATTATGTGAAGTGCTTAGCCCAGAAACCAACACATGATAGTCAATAAATGTTAACTATCCTGCTGTCATAGGATTTGATGTTTCTAAATTTATTGAAGTCCAGTGCTTTGTGGTTTCTTTTCTGTTATTTTCTCTACTTTATTAGGAAAGTTCTTTATATCTTGTTGATAGAACAAAGAAAGGTTTTCAAGACCTGACGTTTTCCCCATGAGTGTGGCAATGATCCTGAGTTTAGCACACACATAGCCGGCCATTCCTCTAACAGAAACACAAAGATTGCACTCTCCTAGTAGCATGTCAACTGCTACAGCCCTTAGGATGGATATCTTGGGCCTTCTTGGTAAATGACACTTAATTTACAGTATTATGGAAGATCAAGGATCTTGGAAGCCCCTAATTTTATCATTCATTTTTGAATCCTCTCTTGATGTCTGCCTTCCCCCCATTATAAAATATCATTTACCATTTACTGCAAATTAAGTATAATTATTACCAATTTACCATAACAACCAAATTGCATCTGTACCATAAACTTATGGTTCCTAAAAGCTGTTCTCTGCTGGCTCTAAAGAATGATATAGGATAACTTCCTGAAAACAGATTTCTGAACCCTATTCCAGAATTCATTCATTGAAATTACTATGGTGCAGTCTAAAATTTTGCATTTTAACAATGTTCCTCAGATTTGGAAGACACTATATTAATTAATCATAACAAGGCAAATATAACTTTTTAGAAGAATTTAATAGGGTAAGGTTATCACATTTGTCTTTAGAATGGCAATTAACTCGCACAGGAAAATATTATCTGATTTAGGCTTTCACATTTCTATAAACAGTCTTGATAAATAACTCTAATCCAAAGTTCTCAATCTAAAATACAAATCCTTACTGCTAATAATGCCCACTTGTTTTTGTTCTGGAAATGGTTTCTAATGAGCCATTATTTTCCCTGTAATCTTTAATGTTCATGAAGATATTGAGAGTAACCAGATTAAAAGGCCTTACTGTTTACCCATCCTAATAAGAGCAATTCTCCTCTCTTCTGCTCTTCAAAGTTGCAACTATTACAAATCTGCAGATTTCTCAGGTTGTGGTTCATGGACAGTGGTCTTAGGCTGACCAGGCAAAGAAGTAAGGAAAGAAGAGAGAAGACATGGAGGGAAAAAAAAAGGAGAGAAAGGGGGGAGAAAAAGTAAAACAAGTTAGGCCACAAATGAGAATAAACTAAGTCTTTTCACTAAAGCTCTGCTGCCTGTAGATAACCTTGCTGCACAGTTAATTGTTCTAAAGGCAGCTATAACAATAGAACAAGGAGTCAAACATCTCATCTTCACTACAAATGCCTTTTCTCAATACACTTCTTTACTTATTCTACTATTGATACAGTCTCCCAAATATTTGTTTGAATCCTTTGTGCAGTAGTTTTCAAAATGTGGTCCCTAGACCAGCAACATCAGCATCACTGGGGAATTTGTTAGAAATGCAAAATCTCACTGAATCAGAAACTCTGAAATGAGGCCCAGTAATACGTATTTTAAGGAGCAATTCAGGTGATTCTGATGAAACTAAAGTTTGAGAACTACTGCCTTACTGTCACCTTTGACTCCACACCCGTCCCCCATTACCTGAGACATCAGAGCACTGTTGTCACAGTGTTACATCATGTCACTTTCCTGCTGAAGACTCAACAAGCTCCACTTCAACTCTAGAATAATAACTAAATTCTTTACTTGGCATTCCTAAACCCATATATTTTTCCCATACTAACCTTGCCTGCACAAATTCTTCGTTCCATCAAAATCTATCTGAATTAGTCAAAGTTCTCCAGAGAAACAGAACCAACAGGATATGTATATATATGTATATACAGAGAGAGAAATCAAGAGACTTACTATAAGAAATTGGCTGACATGATTATGGAGGCCAAGAAGTCCCAAGATCTGCAGTCACCAAGCTGGAGACCCAGGAGACAAGAAGTGTAGTTCCAGCCTGAGTCTGAAGACCTGAGAACCAGGACAGCCAGTGGTGTAACTTCCAGACTGAAAGCCAATAGACTTGAGATCCAAGAAGAGCTGATATTTCAGACCAGATATAAAGGCTGGAAAAGACCAATGTTCCAGCTGAAACAGTCAGGTTCCCTCTCACTCAGCTTTTTTGTTCTATTCAGGTCTTCAATTGATTGGATGAGGCCCACTCACACTAAGGGAAATCTGCTTTACTTAGTCAAACAGTTCAAATGTTAATCTAATCCAGAGACACCCTCTCCTATACATACACAGAATAAAGTTTGGCCAATGTCTGGGTATCCCATCGCCCAGTCAAGTTGACACATAACATTAACCATCACAGCATCTAATCACTGCCCTCTTTGTGTGTCTTATTTTCCCTGTTTCTTAGCCCTTGCTCAAGTCAGTGTTCTCCACTTTTCAAATTCCATCTCTTCAGTGAGAGTCCACTCTCCAAGTTCTCTGTGTGAGCTTTCTCTCTCTGGAGCTTCTGGAGCTCCAGATCCTTTCCCAGTTAACAATTCACTCCCTAGTATAATTATGTATCTAGAGAATGTATATCTTAACTTCCTAAGAAGTTAGTAAGCTTTTGAAGAACAGAAGCTATAGGTTTGACTCTTAACAGGTCTCCACAGCACCTGAAATGGTGCTTTCACAAAGTATGTGGTGTTTGTGACAGAAGCTGCTACTATTAGACTTTTTCAGATTCCCTTGAAGCTATGCATGACCATGTGACTGAGTTCTGGCCAGCAATATGTAAGCAGGTGTGATATTTGCTACTTCCAGGTTTTGCCTATAAAAACCTCTGCACAATCCTCTACTCTCTTTGCCAACCCCAACCCTGGCCACGCTTTAGACTTTACATGAACAAGAAATAAACTTTTAGTGTCACATCAACTAGTATTCATTGATACTGGGGTTATTAAATATTAATTACTCAATGGAATAGAGTGGATATGAGATAGATTCAGATTCTTCAACAACACTGTAAAGAAGATGTTATTCTTTTTTGTATTATTTTGAATATTATTTATTATAAGCATATTATTATTACAAATCATGATTTTTCTTTATGCCTTTTACCCAAACTATCCCTCTGGAACCCCATCCCCCCCACCCCCACCTTACCCCATCTCTAGTATTCTGAAAGTTCAAGGAATTGTTTAGGTCTCTTCCTTCCTTCCTTCCTTCCTTCCTTCCTTCCTTCCTTCCTTCCTTCCTTCCTTCCTTCCTTCCTCCCTCCCTCCCTCCCTCCCTCCCAGTTAGAAGAGAGAACATGCGGTATTTCTCTATCCTTGTCTGGCTTATTTCACTTAACATAATTTTCTTCAAATTCATCCATGCTGCTGCAAATGGCAGAATTTCATTCTTTTTTATGGCTGAGTAGTATTCCACTGTGCATATATACCACATTTTCCTTATCCAGTCATCCATCAATAGACATTTAGGTTTGTTCCATATTTTGGCTATTGTAAATAGAGCTGCAATGAACATGGGACTGCAAGTATCCCTTTGACATGATGATTTCCATTCCTTTGGATATATGCCCAGTAGTGGGATTGCTGGATCATATGGTAGTTCTATCTGTAATTGTTGAAGGAACCTCCATACTGTTTTCCATAATGGCTGTGCTAATTTACAGGCCCACCAACAGTGTAAAAGGGTTTCCCTTTCCCCACATCCTTGCCAGCATTTGTTGTTCTTGTTCTTTTTAATAATGGCTAGTCTAACTGGGTTGAAATGATATCTCAATGTGGTTTTGATTTGCATTCTCTGATGACTAGTGATGTTGAGTGTTTTTTCATAAGAAGATGTTATTCCAATCTAAAAATACCCAACACTGTCTGACTTAGTCCATTTTCTACTGCTATAACAGAATACCACAGACTGGGTAATGTATGAAGAACAGAAGCTTATTTGGCTCGTTGTTCTGGAGACTGGGAGGTACAAAAGCATGGCACTAGGATGTGGCAGGTGTCATCCCATGTCAGAAAGCAGAAGGGAAGGTGAGAGCATGAGACAGAGAGAAAAGGGGGATTGAACTCCTGCAATAAAGACATTAATCCATTCATAAGGGGAAAGCACTCATGATCTAATCGTCTTGTAAAGGCCCCACATTTTAATACTGCTAAAATGGCAATTAAATTTCAACATGAGTTTTGGATGGGACATTCAAAGCATAGCACTTCCAGTAAAGTCACTTTCTCGCTAGTTCAATTTTTTCTCTCTTTTTTTCTAAATTGCATGAGATTTTTCAAACAAGAGCCCATAAGGGAAAAAGTAATGAGTTTACTGCAATAATTTAAAAACCCTTTTACTGTCAGAAAAAAAAAAAAAGAGCTACCACTTATGTGGTACCTAGCCAGTCTTACTTTTCAGTATACAAATGGCTCATGACTCCAAAAGTATTTATCGTAACTACTTTATCACATGCAGGATATATGTACAAGGTATTGAATGCCGGCTTCATGGTGCTACACTAAGCAGATTATGTTATATCTGCTATATTAACAGAAATGAAATTATACAATATATATTCCACAGATGTCTTGTACTGCAATCACTGTAATTGCCTTTAAACTGAATGATATGTTGACTAACATAAAGCATCTCTCTGTAAAATAAGCACATTTAACTATTTGTATCAGCTAAATGTTTCTTCATCTATAGCATTGCCACATTTTTAGCCAAAATCATATTCCAGCAATTTCTCATAAGGAAAGCATTTCATATATCCATATAAGAGAAATGGTTTTAAATGAACACTTTCAGGTATTAATATACATTATAGTCATTTAACAAAGTATTTTTTAGCATATATTATAAGAATTACAAAAACCTAGTATTAGCATTCCATAATTTTTGCTAAAAATAAATCTCTCATTTTATAAAGGAAGTAGAAGATTTCTGAGACAGTATGGTAGAGGGTGGGACTTACTAATTTCCAGGCATTGTACTAGGCAGTTTACGTATACAGTATTATATTATTTATTCTTCTGAACCAATGGAGTAGTTACTTTTGCCCCCATTTTAAAAGGAAAATACTGACACTGGTTAGGTTTTGGGTCATCTTTTTTTTTTAAATTATTAATATTACTTTTTTTTTTTTACATTCTATGATGTTGTTGCAGAGCAGTTGGGAGGAAGGGGGAGAGGGGAAAGGGGAAGGAAATGGGATGGAAGAAGGAGGAAGAAGGAGGGGTGGGATTGAGGCCTGTGGCACCCCCCACATTCCTACAGGGAAGACCAGGGGGCTTCCAGTGGTGGCTTGGTCATTGCCAGGCTGGGTGCAGTTGTCAAGGGGGTGGAACAAAAGCCCTCGCCCCCTCCCCCAGCTTGGGAACCTGGGGCACTTCTTGCTACAGTTCGGTGGTGGTTGCTGGGGTGGTTGCACGTGTTGGAGAGGGGGTGTGGCCAAGGCCCTCGGCCCCCAGCCTCTGAAATGGTTGCGGGTGTCAGGGGGCATGGCTGAGGCCTGAGCCTTCCCTCACTTCTGGCCTGGTAGCCCAGGAGACTTCTGGTCTTTCTAGATGTTTTTTGGTGAAATAAGATTTACTGGTTAATATCAAACTTTGTCTCTGGTTGTGGGTACTAAGTTTTTTCTTTCAGTTCTGTGTTGGATTATTTGCTGTTCCCACCACTTAAACTCTGCTCTGGAACTAATTTTTTGTCCTTTGCTTACTTTTAAAATGGGAAGACTTCCTGTGGGGACCAGTACTTGAGCTCTGTGGTTGAGCTAAATTGCTGCTTTGCTGCTGATTCCCTAGGAAAGGCTCTTCGTGCAGCTCAGGTTTTAATGGTTGACTTTATAGGCACTTCCGGCTCTTGTCAGATTGTTGCACCTGGATTGTGGAGAAACTCTGGTCTGGGCCTGAGTCTTTTCATCAAACTGCACCTGATGGAATTCTGTATTCATGACCAGTCTCCTCTGAGTGGTTCTGCACTGACTGGGGGGCAGGTCAGCTATCCTTGCCATGCCCCAGTGTTCCCCCTGTGGGCCCGTCTCCCCCCACTGCCCATGCTCAAAACACCTCCCATGAGTGGCCCCTTTTTTTCAGTTGTTGTGGCTCCTCACTCCTATGTGTGTCCACGGGAACCCTATTAGTGGTCTTGCTGGCCTGGGGGCCTTGCTGGCCTCCTCTTCCCTGCTGCCTCCAAGCAACTCCATCCAAAGGGCACAGCTGCGGCTTTTGCTGTTCCTTTTTGAGAATTATAAAGCACGACCCGGATAGGTAGACAAGCAGATGGCTGGGCTCAGAGGCTCAGCGGCTTCTCCATCCTGAGACAAGCATTCTCAAAGTAAGGAGAAGGCTGAGGGACACCACCTGGGCGTCAGAGGCACTCGGAGGGTCCAGTTTGGAGTACATCAGGGCCAGACTCCCTCCCCAGATAGTGGGACTTGTGCAGATGCTTCCCCCCACAAGGTCCAAGCCGACTGCCTGTTCACAAGGACTACGGCTGGACATATCCAGGCCAGCCAACTTCTTTCCAAGTCTAGGGGCAGCTTTGGGTCATCTAACCATTATGTGGCAGAGATCATATTTGAACGCAGACCCACTTGACTCCATCCTCTACTTACACTTTTGCTCTCTGCACAGTGCATTTTCACTCTGCAAAATACATGGAAAACCCTGCTTTGCTAGTTGAGCTACTTGGCTATTCAGTATAAAGTTGCCAGCATTCATTCATTTCCTAACTTAGTACAGTATTATAGTGTGCGTGCGTGTGTGCACTTACTTTAAAAATAAAAAAATCATTAGCTCCTTGTTTTATCTGTTTCTTCAGTTTGTTAATATGAAGTGTTTCTGCCTTTCTTCAAGGTTGTATTTTCGCCATTCGAGTTCGCACTGAGAAGGATGTTCATTTCAGAGGCCTGGGAAATCCTGAGGGCCACCCGAATACTGGGCGCAACATTGGCCAGTGTGATGCTTCTCCTTGTAGTTTAATGAAATGTGGCAATGGTGGGACATGTGTAGAGAGTGGATCTACTGTTTAGTAAGTATGATTTTATTAGGAAAGAAAGTAGCAGGTTATTTGCATTCTAACTTGTACTTTGCTTGCACAAACTAAGAACACCATGGAAAATATAGCTTAAATTCATAGTATCAAGGAAGTGGACAGAAATGTTAATCATACAAAAGTTTACATATAGGGATTTGCTTTCATATTTAAGTTTGAGCTCCTTTAGAAAGGGCCTTCTCTAGGTGGACAATAGTAAAGCTACACAATTTGATTTCTGAACTACTTTAGTATGAAAACAAAGGTGGACCTATTGCATGGGAAGGAAAGAAGAAAGGAATGTCCTCTTATTAATAACTTCTTTTGTTGAGCACCTACACTATGCAATAGTAGTATATGAGGGGGCTCCAAGAATATGCCAGAGAAAGAGGAAGTAAGCACTCTGTTCTTCAGTTCCTTACACTATGTCCTTCAATTTCTTACACTCTAGCTACTCATAAATTTCTATGTCTCATAGATGTACGAGACAGCTGAAAAAGTGATTTTCAGAATGTTTCCCACAGCACACATCAGAAGGTATGACACACTTCACCAGGAACACTGGCTCATTGCAAAGCAATTGGGAAAATGGGGTATAAGAGTCTCCCCTGGAGGACAGAGGCAGAAGAGGGTGTAGTTTTAAAAGCCATGAGTGAATCCCTTACTCTCCTAGAACAATTCACCATGACTTCTTCACTAGAAAATGATCTAAAACAAAGCTCAAACAACTGCTAATCACAGTGGAATTTTTGAAGAAAAAAATGTATGGTTTGACCAAGCCCCTGGAAATACTAAGAGCAAAACCTGAGGCTTGGGATGCCACCATCACAGAGCAATATTTTTTGGCATCAGCATTACCTTTTTGATTTTATCATTACTTCCCTACAATTTTGTATAAAACCTTTAGTTTGCTTTACAACTTATACTCTCTAATTTGCTCTACAACTAAGTTTAATTAGTGGCACAAATTTACCTCACTTTAAAGACATGTGGCTATTCTTCAGGTGATATTAGTAAGGGTTTTTTTTTTTTATAATGTGATATTAAATAAATTGATGGTGATGAAGAACATGATCATAAACAGGAGCCCTGGGAAGTGGCAATAAGAAAGCATATGAAGTTCAAGGTGGAGGTAGGGAATCTATCCCAACTCATTATTCCATATGGAACAAAGGGCCTAACCATTTGAATTTAAGAGCCACATATGTTATCTTGGTCTATATAGTTTATAGTGGAATATATAGAATACATATGTACTTAGAACCACTTGCAGATTATTTTGATTAATATAGAAATTTTCCTGAATTGTGGTAATAAAAGTAATACCTTACAATTGCACAGCATTTTGTGGGTAACAAAGCATTTCCTACATATTATTTCCATTGCTCCTCATTAAAACTTTCTAGTCAAGGCCAGTATCCTAATTCCAATTTAATAGATGAAAAAGTTAGCCCCAAGCTTTGCTCTCTCTGCTCCACCACTTTCACAATGTGATACCCTGCTGTCAGTGAAGTCACCACCAAACAAAGCCTTCACCAGATGTGTTGACTGGACTTAGGACTTCCAGCCTCTGAAGCTACAAATATAAATAAGGAATACATATTCAGTACTTCTGATCAAGATGATGGAATAGACGGTATCCAGAGTTACCCTCTCTCACAAATCAACCAATTTACAACTATTAAAAAGCAATACTGCCAAGCTGGGGCTGCTAGAGTTTAGGGGAAGAGGAAGAGAGACCTATGGAGTTCATGAAGGTAGGAGAAGCCACAATGAGAGAAAGGACAACTCTGACCTTTTTGAGCCCTGACCACCTCAAGGCTGGCCCTGGTGGGCACACAGAGCAAGAGCTGGCAAAAGCCACTACTGTGCCTTTTATATGAAGTTGCTTGGAGGCTGCAGGGGAGAAGAGGGCCTTGGTGGCCCCCAGGCCAGCAAGACCACTAGAAGGGTTTCCATGGACCCACATAGGAGTGAGGGGCTACAGACAACTGAAAAAAGGAGCCACTCAGAGGCTGGTGAGTCATTGCAAGGGACCAGCTCATGGCCCATCCCACGGAAAACGTTTGGAGTATATGGGGTGGGGGAGACAGGCCCACCAGAGGAACATTGGGGCATAGCATGGACAGCCAATCTGCCCTTCAATCAGCACAGCACCACTCAGTGAAGACTGGTCAGGAATACAGAACTGCAGGGGGTGCAGTTTGCTAAAAGACTCAGTCCCAGCCCAGAGTTTCCACACAACCCAGATGTATCTGTCCTCACAAGACCCAGAAGTGCTTACAAGGTCAATAATTAAAACCTAACCTCCACAAAAAGCCTTCCCCAGAGAATCAGCAGCAAAGCAGCAATTTAGCTCAACCACAGGGCTCAAGTGCTGGTTCCCACAGGAAGTCCCCCCATTTTAGAAGTAACCAAAGGACAACAAATTAGTTCCAATGCCGAGTTTAAGTGGTGATAATACTGAATAACCCAACACAGAACTGAAAGAAAAAATGCACAGATCAGAGACAAAGTTCTGATATTAACCAGTAAAGTTCTAATACCACCAAAGAACACCTATAAAACCTAGAAGGACCAGAAGTCACCGTGGGCTCTTGAGCCTGGGGGAAGGGGAGGACTGAGGGCCTCAGCCAATTCCCACCACCCCCAACATCCACATCCAGCTCAGCAACAACCACCGAGCTTCTGCCAGAAGTGCCCTGGGCTCCTGAGCCCAGGTGTGGGGCATCAAGGGCCCCAGCCACACCCCCAACATCTGCATTTGGCCCAATGACGATCACCAAGCCACTGCCGAAGTGCTCCAGTCACCCAAGCCAGGGTGGGGGCCTATAAAGACCAAGATAACACCCTGGGTCGTTAACACCCAAGAGCCTCATCCATGCTCCCCGGACATCTGCATCCAGCCTAGTGACACCACTGAGCTGCTACCTGCAGAAATGCTTCGGGCTTTGGAGCCAGGGCAGTGGGGGGCCAAAGGCTTCAGCCACGCCTTCCCAAAGTCTATATCCAGCCCAGCCAGGACCAATCCACCACCAGAAACCCCCTGGGCTGCCCTGCCTGAATGAAGGGGATGCCACCGGGCCTCAACAACACCTCCTTCCTCCTTCCTCCTCCCTCCTCCTCCCACCCTATCTTCCTCACCTTTCCCCTCTCCCCCTCCCCTCAACTGCTCTACAACAACATCTAGAATGTAAAAAATAATAAATTAATTATTTTTTTAAAAAAAGAAAAAGAAAAAAGGAGCCCCAGAGATTGTCAATAAATCAAGAGGATGTATGAGCACCTTGTAAGTAGTATGGCAGGACCCCAAACCAGATCTTCCAGTTCCTGGGTCAAGATTCTCTCCAGAACCTAAATAGTTTAGGTTCATAAATTTTCATAAATTTAAAAAGAGCTAATGATTTAAATAATTAACGATGTGTTAAGTAGTTCTTTTCTACTAGTGTTAACATGTAATCTGTTCATTTATTCATAATTTTAAAAAACAATGTGGATATTATCTTCAATTGCATTTCACATTTTCTCCAAGTTGGAAACACCTTGCCTAATACCACATACCCCGGAGATTTCATAAATTGCTGTGTGGGTAAAAAGTTTGTATCTCAGAGTCGAACACGGGGACCTTAATTTGAGTAACAAATAAACTTGAGCAAGAATATACGATGGGGACTTTCCTTAAAGGATTCTAAAATTTTTTCTTATTGAAATTGTGACCAGTTTGGGGATCATCTTATTGACATAACCAGAAAATACTTACCATGTTAATTACTACATGTGAAGCATTACCATAGAGTCAAAAATAGCTCTTGTGACTATGTATAATGAAATTACACCTCAGTAAAACTATTTAAAAATATTAAGGCTCCCATTCATAGACCGTTACCTCCAGTAGGAGCAGTGGTTCAAAAAATTTTATCCTTTTGACAATTTTTATAATTCGTTTCTAATTTCAATAAAAAGAATCTGTCCTTTAAAGGAAAAAAAGTGTGCTTTATAATATACTTTTCAATAGGGTTTAAGAAGTTTTCCTTTACCCTCGCTCGCATACCAGGCTCTTAATTTTATATGGTTCTACACTTTTGTCTTTCACCTGAAGCAGAATGATATTAAATTGAATTTCTAGGTAATACCATATAGACAGTTACAGCTAAAGTTCCATCTTTTCCTGAAAAATTACTAACACACATGATGAAATATTTTTTAAATGCTCAAGAGGCAAGTCCCAACCCAGGAGCATAAATTTCATGGTTTTGGGAATCAATTTTAAAAGCAAAATCTCAAAGCTGGTGAAAGTGTCTTAACAGTGCACAGTTTAAAGGTATAGATTTAAAAGAAAATCCTTAAAATCCTCCTTTTAGTTCTGTTCCTCACAGCTGCGGGTGGGAGGCTTTGTTTTGGCATATAAGGGAAAGTCTCTCTCCAGCAACAGAGAGAGGTGGGGCTTGATAAGGCTTCCAGTGTGTGTACAGAGCTCTGACAACTCGCTGAAAGCCCTTCTGTCCTGCTCCAAGTCCATCAGCACACACAGATCCAGCTGGACTCTCATGCAATTTCTCAGATGAGAGTATCATAAGGCAGAGTTCATGTCAGGCCTTTACGCTCCTAGGATGAGCTCCGATGCAGCAGGAGAACAGTAAACTATTTCTGCTAGCCAATAGCCAAGACTTAAAAAAAAAAAAGGTTTGTTCAATTCTAACTTAGTCCTATATGCACCTGTGTTTGGTACATGTTTTTAAGCAAGTTTTACTCCATTTAAGTTGCACTTTTTTCCCTTTATTTTGTTTTTCTAATTGACAAATAAAAATTGGATGTATTTATCGTGTAGAACATGATATTTTGAAATATGTATACACTGTGGGATTGCTCAATAGAGCTGATTAACATATGCATAATCTTACATACTCATCATTTTTTTGTGGTAACAAAACTTAAAGTCTCTCTTAGAAATTCTCAAAATATAAGATATTGTTATTAAACATGGTCACCATATTGCATGGTATCCTTACTGTGACTGAGGATGATATGCAGATGTCCCTTTAAGAAAAGCACAGTGTAGGATATTAAAATGAGCAGCACAGACAGTGAGTACAGTAGGAGTTTGGAGAATATGGATGTAAAACTGTGAAATGCATCAAGGATTAATATTAATTTCACCAAAATAGGCTTATTTACAACAGAAATCTATCAATCATCACAAAATCTCTGATCTAGGGTTTCCTAACTTTTTTTTTTTTTTTTTGGTTCACAGTCACCTTTGAGAATCAGGTAAAAGCTAAAACCTCTTTCCCCTGAAAAATGAACATACATAGGACACAAAATTTGTATAAAATTTAGAGCTTTATAACTCTTTAGAGCCCATTCACAAACTCTTTAAGGTCTCCCAAAGTCTCCAAATTAATAATCTTTTGCCAATCTGTCTTCTTCTATATATTTCATCCAAAGATGCTTAATTCACAAAGAAAGTCCCAAACAACAAATAGATCATCGCACATTGAATAGAGTGTCTAGGAGAAAACACCAGAATTCAACAAAATGTGAAGAAGACCCCCAGAGGCTCAGAAACTCGGGATGGCAGCATAGAAAGTCAAGTGAAGTGCCTGACCAGGATTGACTCAGAGCCAGGAGAGACTCTTTACTGTGGGGAAAAGGTAAGCAAAATATATATATATATATATATATATCCTCAACATATATATCCTCAACAGTCTATACTCTCAGCATGGACTCCTGCAATTCTAGCTACAAGAGAGACACTCCCATGAGCCCAGCATAGGGAGCTGCTCAGAGCCCACGTGACTGCATTATTATAGAGAAGGAATTCATGCTGACCCCTCACATCCCCCCAGGACCAAGGCTACCACGATACATCACCATTTTGAGATCAGAGCCAACACCAGAGTGTATCCTGCCCTGGAGCCCAATAGCCCCCTCATCACACTGTGACTCCAGCACCCAAACCCACACAGTGCCCTGCACCCCTGGGTACAGGCAGTCCAGCACAGTGGAGAGGCCACCCCCAAGACAAAGGAAGCCAGTGCTCAAACTTTGCAGAGCCCAACTGGTCAGGGCCTTCTGTCACCATTGGTGGCCCTGCTCTCTGCAGTGGAGGGTTCGTGCACCTCTCTTTGGGGAACACGTTCTCACCATGGCTCCAGCAAACCTGCCCAGAGCCACCCATTCCACCTGAGAAGCTGCAGAATGCCCCAGCCTCTCTCAGCAGTGCTGGATCCCACCTACAGCCCCTGCAACCTCACCCATGGTCACCAACTCCAGCTGAGGAGCTGAAGAGCACCCCAGGGCCTCCCCTGTGGGTGCAGAGTCCCACCCACAGCCTAAGCCACATTGCCTGGAGTAGTTCACACCAGCTAAGGAGCCAAAGAGTGCCCCAGTCACTCTTGGAAGTGCAAGGTCCCAACCACAACCCCAGTGACCTAGCCCAGAGTGGCCCATTTCAGCTGAGAAGTGCAGAGCATCCCTGTGCACCTCTTGGGGGTGCAGGGTTCTGAGAAACCTTGTTCAGCATTACTCATTCCAGTGGGGGAACTGTAGAGCACCTCAGCACCTCTCTTAAGGGCACAGGATACTGCTTGCAGCCTCAGCAATCCAACACAGAGTGGTTCATTTCAGCTGAGGTGCTTCAGAGCACCCCAGTGCCTCTCCTGGAGATACAGAATCCTGGCCATGACCGCCACAAGCCCACCCAGGGTTGCCCACTCCAGCTGAGGAGCTGCAGAATGTCCCCAGTGCTTTCAGCTGAGGTGCTTCAGAGCACCCCAGTGCCTCTCCTGGAGATACAGAATCCTGGCCATGGCCGCCACAAGCCCACCCAGGGTTGCCCACTCCAGCTGAGGAGCTGCAGAATGTCCCCAGTGCCTCTCCTGAGGGCCTGAGATTTCACCCACAACCTCAGAGATCTGGCCCAGTGTCACTTCTTCCAGCTGAGAAGGTGCAGAGAGCCCCAATGCTTCTCCCAGGGCCCCACTGTTCCATCTATTTCCCTAGCAACCCTAACCACTTCAGCAGAGGAATAGCTAATTGCCACAGCAGCTCTCCCAGAACCATGGAGTCAATAAAAGACAACTTCAAGATTAAATACAGTAAAAGAAATCACTCAGCAACTACACTACTGTGCTTACCCAGAACCAAACATAAAACATCCTACACAACGAACATCATAGAACACATCTACAGGAAAGAGTCTCTCCCTTCAAAAGCTACTCCAGAAAATCAGAAGAAGTGAGGTTCCACCATATGCTCAGTCATCAATGTAAGGATACAAGGAACATGAAAAAGAAAAAAAAAACAAAAACAAACAAGGAAACATGGCACCTCCAAAGGAATACAATAATATTCTAGTACCAGAACCTCCCAAGAAAGAAAATCTATGAAATGCCTGAAAAGGAACTCAACATAATACTCTTAAGGAAACTCAATGAGACAAAGGAGAATACAAATAGACAATTCAATGAAATCAGAAAAAACAATTCATGATCTGAAGGAGAAATTCAAGAAAAAGATAGATATCATTAAAAAGAACCAAGCAAAAATCTTGGAACTGAAGAATTAATACAATCAAGAGCTTATCAACAGGCTAAATCAAACAGAAGAAAGAACTTCTGAATATGAAGACAGATCTTTGGAAATAACCCAGTCAGACAAAAAATAAGGAAAAAGAATTAAAAATAATGAAGAGCACTTATGAGATTTATAGGACAATGTAAAGCATACAAACATTTACGTCATGGGTGTTTCAGAAAGGGAAGAGCAAGAAAAAGTCATCAAAAACCTTTTTAACAAAATAATAGCTGAAAAATTCTCAAGTTAAGGGAGAAATATAAATTTTCAGACCAATAGGCTTATAGATCCACAGAGTTAATCCAAACATGTCCTCTCTGAGAAACAATGTAGAGAAACTGTCGAAAGACAAAGATAAGGAGAGAATTATGAAAACATCAAGAGAAAAGCATCAAGTCACCTATATTGAAACCCCAATCAGCAGATTTCTCAGCAGAAACCTTACAGAACACAAGAGAATGGGATGATATGTTCAAGGTCCTGAAAGAAAAGAAACTATGAGCCGAGAATGTTATACCCAGCAAAGCTATCCTTCAGAAGTGAAGGAGGAAAAATATCTTTCCTAGACAAACAAAAACTGCAGGAATTCATTACCACTAGACAGACCATGCATGAAATCCTTAAGGGAGTCCTATAGCTGGAAGCAAAAAATGATAACTACCATCATGAAAACATGTGAAAGAATAAAACCCATTGGTAGCACAGATGCACAAATGAGAAAAAAAAAAGAAATTATATCTTATCACTACAGAAAACCGCAAAAAAGCAAAGACAAACAATAAAAGGGGAAGAAAGGAATAAATAACATACAAAACAACCATAATACAATTAACAAAAAGTCAGGAGTAAGGCCACATCTTTCAATAACATCCTAGAATATAAATGGATTAAATATCCCATTTAAAAGATATAGTAAGACGTAGATTGACTGAATGGATTAGTCCTAACTATCTGCTGCCTTCAGGAAACTCACACCACCTGTAAAGACACACTTAGACTGGAAGTTAAGGAATAGAAAAATGGAAATGGAAACCAAAAATGAGCAGGAATAGCTATACTTATATTGGGTGAAATAGACTTTAATTCAAAAATTATATAAAGAGATACAGAAAGCACTATATAATGTTAAAGAGATACATTCAACCAGAGCATATATCAGTTGTAAATATATATGCACCAAACATCAGAGCACCCAGATATATAAAGCAAATATTAACAGATCTAAAGGAAGAGATAGACCTTTAAAGATAATACAATAATAGCTGGATACTTCAACACCCCTCTCTTCAGCATTGAACAGATCATCTAGACAGAAAATAAACCAAGACACATTGGATTTATACTGCACTATCAATCAAATGGACATAAGAGACCTTTATAGAACATTTCAACCAACAATTCCAGAATACACATTCTTAGCACCTGCAACATTCTTCAGGATAGATCACGTTAGGCCACAAACCAAGTCTCAACAAATTTTTAAACACTGAAGTTACATCAAGTATCCCTTCTGACCACAACAGAATAAAACTAGAAATCAATAACAAAATAAACTTTGGAAACTGCAGAAATACAGGGAAATTGAACAACATGCTGCTGACCAACCAGTGGGTCAATGAAGAAATTAAGCAGGAAATAAAAAAATTCCTTGAAACAAATGAAAATACAAGCACAACTTACCAAAACCTATGGGATACTGCAAAAACAGTACTAAAATGGAATTTTATTGAAATAAGTGATTACATCAAAAAAGTAGAAAGATTTCAAATAAACAACTTAATGTTGCACCTCAAGGACCTAGAAAAATAAGAACAATCCAACCCCAAAATTAGTACATGAAAAGAAATAATAAAGATCCAAGCATAACTAAATGAAAAAGAGACCAAAATAAAATCCAAAGATTGATGAAACAAAAAGTTGGTTTTCTGAAAAGAAAAACAAAAGTGACAAGACTATGAAAAAAAAAAAAAGACCCAAATAAAGAAAACCAGAAATGAAAAAGGAGACATTACATCTGATATCACAGAAATATGAAGAATCATTAGAGACTATTATGAACAACTACACACCAACAAATTAGAAAACTTAAAGGAAATGGAGAAATTTCTGGACATACAAACTGTTAAGACTAAGCCAGGAAGAAAAAGAAACCCTGTACAGACTAGTAATGAGTAACAAGATTAAATCAGTAATCAGCAATCTCCCAACAAAGAAAAGCCCAGGGTTGGGTGGCTTCATTGCTGAAATCTGCCAAAGTTTTAAAAAGGAATTAATATTAATTCTTTTCAAACTATTCCAAAAATCAAAGAATGGAGAATTTTTTCAAACTCATTTTATGAGGCTAGCATCACTGTGATACCAAAATCAGACAAGTACACAACAACAAAAAAAAAGAAAACTACAGGACAATATTCCTGAGGAACATAAAGGCAAAAATTCTCAACAAAATACTAGCAAACCGGGCCGGCCCGGTGGCGCACTCCTGCAGTGCGCCGCTTGGGAGCGCGGTGGCGCTCCCCCCGAGGGTTCGGATCCCACATACAGACCGGTTCCCGCTCACTGGCTGAGCGAGGTGCGGGCGCAATTTAATAGCACATCAGAAAGATTATACACTATGATGAAGTGCAATTTATTTATTTATTTATTTATTTTGTCTTTTTTGTGACCAGTAAGGGGACTGCAACCCTTGGCTTGGTGTCGCCCGCACTGCGCTCAGCCAGTGAGCACACCGGCCATCCCTATATAGGATCCGAACCCGCGGCGGGAGCGCCACTGCGCTCCCAAGCGCTGCACTCTCCCGAGTGCGCCACGGGGCCGGCCCACAATTTATCCCAAGGATGTAAGGATGGTTCAACATACACAAACCAATAAATGTAATACATCACATCAAAAAAACGAAGGACAAAAATCGTATGATCATCTCAGTAGATGCAGGAAAAGCATTTGTTAAAATTC
Organism: Galeopterus variegatus; assembly: GCF_000696425.1. Taxonomy (NCBI): domain Eukaryota; kingdom Metazoa; phylum Chordata; class Mammalia; order Dermoptera; family Cynocephalidae; genus Galeopterus; species Galeopterus variegatus. Next base: position 267,416 of record NW_007727677.1, read on the forward strand.
AGCATCCCTTCCTGATAAAAACTCTCAATAAATTAGGTGTAGAAAAAAGTATCTCAACACGATAAATGCCATATATGACAAACCCACAGTTAACATCATACTGTACAGGGAAAAGTTGAAAGCTTTTCCTGTAAAAACAGAAACAAGACAAGGATACTCACTTTCATCACTCTTATACATTATAGCCAGAGCATTTAGGCAAGAGAAAGAAATAAAAGTCACCCCAACTGGAAAAGAAGTAATATTGTTCCTGTTTGCAGATCACATAATCTTACATATAGAAAAACCTAAAGAACACCAAAACTCTTAGAACTGATTAACAAACTCAGGAAAGTTGCAGGATACAAAATCAACATACAAAAATCAATAGTGTCTCTTTACATCAACAACAAACTAGGTGAAAAAGAAATCAAAAACGCAATCCCATTTTTAATAGATACCAAAAAAATAAAATACCTAGGAATAAATTTAACCAAGGAAGTGAAAAACCTCTACAATAAAAACTACAAAACACTGATGAAAGAAATCAAAGAGGACACAAAAAAGGAAAGACATGCCATGTTCATGGATTGGAAGAACTAATATTGTCAAAATGACCATGCTACCCAAGGTGATCTATAGATTCAATACAAACCCTATCAAAATACCAATGATATTCTTTACAGAAATAGAAAAAATATCCTAAAATGCATATGGAACCCCTTAAGACCCTTAATAGCCAAAGCAATCCTAAGCAAAAGGCACAAAGCTGAAGGCATTACACTATCTGACATTAAAATATACTACAAAGCTATAGTAATCAAAACATCATGATACTAGCACAAAAACAGACACATGGGTCAATGGAACCGAATAGAGAACCCAGAAATAAATGCACATATCTATATCCAACTGATTTTTGACAAAGGTAGCAAGAAATACATTGGGGAAAGGAGAGCCTCTTCAGAAAATGGTGCTGGAAAAACTCTATATCCATGTGCAGAAGAAAGAAAATAGACCCCTATCTCTCACCATAATCTAAAGTCAACTCAAAATGCATTAAAAACTTAAATGTAAGATTTGAAACTATAAAAATACTAGAAGAAAACATAAGGGAAACATTTAAAGACATTGAAGTAGGCCAAAATTTTATGGAGAAAAGTTCTAAAGCTTGGGCAACAAAAACAAAAATAGTCTAATGGGATTTCTTCAAACTAAAAAGGTTTTGTGCAGCCAAGAAAACAATCAACAGAGCAAAGGGGCAACATACACAATGGGAAAAAGTATTTACAATCTATTCATTCAACATGGGATTAATATCCAGAATATGCAAGGAATTTAAACAACTCAATAGCAAAAAAACCAAAAAATCTGACTGAAAAATGAGCTAATGACCTGAATAGACATTTCTCAAAAGAAGACATACAAATGGCCAACAGGCATAAGAAAAAATGCTCAATATCACTTCATCAGGGAAATTATCATCAAAACCACAATGAGATATCATCTCGTGTCAGTTATAATGGCTATTATCAAAAAGACAAAAAATAACAAATGTTGGCAAAGATAAGGAGAAAAGGGAACTCTTATACACTGTTCATGGGAATGTAAATTAGTACAGCCACTATGGAAAATAGTATGGAGATTTCTTGAAAAAAACAAAAAATAAAATTACCACATGATATAGCAATCCCACTGCTGGTTTTTTATCCAAAGGAAATTTGAAAACTGAAGAAATATCTGCACCCTAATGTTTATTGCAGCCCTGTTCACAATAACCAAGATATATAATCAACTTAGGTATTCATTAACAGATGAATGGATAAAGAAAATGGGGTATATATACACAACGTAATACTACTTAGCCATAAAAAGGAATGAAATCCTGTCATTTGCGGCAACATAGATGCATCTGGAAGACATTATGTCAAGTGAAATAAGTCAAGTACAGAAAGATAAATACCACATGTTATCACATATGTGGGAGCTGAAGGAAAAATAGTTGAGCTTATAGAAGTAGAGAATAGAACTGTTGTTACTAGAGGCTGGGAAGGGGAGAGGGAAGAAGGAGTAGAGAGATGCTGATTAATGAATACAAAATAACAACAAGATAGGACAAATAAGTTTTAGTGGTATACAGTAGTGTTAGGCATCTTTAAGTAACAATAGTTTATTTATTGTATGTTCTCAAATGGCTAGAAGAAAGGAGCTCAAACTCACCACAAAGAAATTATAAATTTTTGTGATGATGGTATGCTAATTACCCTGATTTGATCATCACATACTGTATACATATATTGAAATATATCTCTGTACCCCATAAATATATACAATCAATACATGTCAATAAATAAATAGATACATAGATAAATAAGATATTCTGGAAATGACAGTTTATGACTTCCAAAACTAAGTCAAAAAGTCATTGCAGCTTCTACCTTCCTTAAGTTGCTACATTTAAGTATTAAAAAATGCTATCCACTGAACTCTTTTAATAATGATTAGACTGTATTTTTTATATATCCCCTCCAGCAGTTGTATAGAGAATGAATTACAGGTGGCAAGCCTAGAAGCAGAATGACCTATTATGAGGCCATAATAATAATAACTGTTTATTGTTGCTTTAAGCCACTAAGTTTTGGGGTAATTTATTATGCAGCAACAGACAACTAATACTAACTAATCAGAAAATTGATAAGGAGTAGTTCTTAATAGAACTCAGCTAGTAAGTGCAGGATTAATAACAGAAATGAAAAACATCACCATTTTGTAATCCCCAACAAAATAATGGCTGCTTGAACTATTAAGTGAAAGATTGATAGAAAACTATGTAATGGTTGGATCAAGCAAACACCACTTTATCCAACTGGTCAATCATAACATAATTAAATGTGGAACAATCAGACATTACATGCCTCCTGATGTGATACAGTTGGAACTATACAGCACCATCTATAAAACATTTAAAAACCTGAACATGAATCTAATTAAGCTTTTATATGTACAAGTTTATGGGAAATATGGGTAATAAAGAAAAACAACTTAGATGACATTATAAAGATATAAGCAGCCAAATTCTTTCATATGAAGGTCATAGATTCTGAAATAACAACAGAAAAACACATTTTCTGTTCTTTTATTAAGTAGTTGGAAAATAAAGTAAGAATTCAGTAGAGATCTTAATCAAGCCCCCCTATGACTGTGGCTTAAGGGGAACATCTTTTCTCTCCTGTTTTATTTAGTTGTTGTTTTGTTTTATTTTGTTTTTAATAACTCAGATGTCAGTTACTTACTACTAGACCCTAGAGATCTACATAAACTGTGAAAGCCAAAGACCTTTCCAAAATTAATGCAAATTCCATAAATTCCAATTTATGCTCTCAGTGCCATCTTTGGTTCCACAGTTTTGCTTCCACCCTTACTGACTAATTTATATCATGGATACTTAAAAGTCATAATCAACTTTTTGTATCTCTATTGAATAAACAAAGCCATTCACACTTTAGGATAGATCAGACTGTTCAGATTGGTTTAGGGGGTGGGGAGGAGTATAGACATTAAAGGGAAAGGTTTATATCATGGCTATCTAAACAACTTCCAACCTGTCTTCTGGTCACCCCACCACTGCAATAAATACAAGGCCATTCCACCCCATCTCTTTGTCTTCTGCCCATTGCTTCACTTTGCTACAACTGACTCTCTAGGTTAGAACAAACCAAATTTACCACCTGGTCTAAGGCAGAGTAATTTGCCATCTTCTTTTTGTAGTACAGGCTAATGTTCATCCCAGTGCAACCAGGGTCCACCGTCTACTCTAAGCAGGTCATCTAAATAGCTTCCCAAAGACAGTTTCCTCCTTAAGAGGAATTCTGAGTCTAACTGCTACATAGTACAATGTTCAGGCCTTTCTACCTGGAGAACAGAATTATCCGGAATTAGACCCACAGACAACTGTCAGTACTTTCATTAGTATGTAAAGAGTAATTTCATCCCATCCTTCTTACACTTTATTGTCAAAGACTTTGTTGAGTTATCTTACCAGGAAAGAAAGGAAGGTTATGGGGGAACTTCAGTGAGTTGGAGTGATTATAGCAACCCCTCCTTGTAGGCATGGTTAGTTTTGACATTTCATCACATTCCAGTTTATGATAGGATTCATTTGGTTAAGCATTTGTTTGTATATTCTTCATGGGCTCAAAGTTTGAGCATGTTATTTAACATCCAGCAAATTTTGGCAGGTAAGATGATATTCATCATATCATACTTATTATATTCTCTTAACTTATTACTCAAATGGAAATAAACCGTAAGGGAAAACAGTTTAATATGAGTGAAGCCATCCAACACAACAGATGGTCTGATGAAAAGATGATTCAGTTACATCTCCATTTCCCTTTAAATAGCAGACAAATATGTTGTACGAAAGGTCTTCAAAAGATTATGAAAAGATTTGTATTATCTTTTAATTCCATTTTTCCATGAACTTTTTTTTTTTTTTTTTTTTTTTTAGATGACCGGTAAGGGGATCTTAACCCTCGACTTGGTGTTGTCAGCACCACACTCCCCCAAGTGAGCCACGGGCCGGCCCCTCCATGAACTTTTTGAAGTACCCTCCTATATGCAGAAGTGGAGTCCTTTAGGTCATGCAATCATCTATTGCCAATTTGCATGCAGTTATTCCATTATTCATGACTTTATCATCACACCTTATATATCTCATTTTAAATATTGTGTCTGTGCTTTTGCTTATGCATAGAAAACGTACAAATCTGTGACCATAACTTTCTCACAAATCCAGCTTAAAGTAAATATGCATATTTTCCAAGAACTTTCTCTTTTTGTTCTCATTTCAACCTCAACAAATACAGAAGAATCTGTTATCCAAAGCAGTCAGAATCCATATTTGATAGATAAATTTAAAAAGTAGGTTAAGCAGAGTTTATATTTTTCTAAGTCTCAATTTCTCATCTGCACATTGAGGACTAATAATTGTATTTACCTCATAGAGTTAATACGGTAATTAAATGAGTTACTGCATAAAAATACTTCAAATGGTGCCTGGCACTAAAGTGAAGCCTTAATAAACTTTGAATATTATATTTTATATACATCATATATATTTCATACAAATACATTGTTCTGAATAAAATATCAAGTCCTTGTAAGGGCAAGACTGTGTTTTCTGTTTCGTATTTAGCCTGGTAACGAAGTGCAGTGGTGTTCTATACTCCCTCTTTGGTGAATATTTAGTAAGTAAGGAAATAATGTTTAAGTGTTATTCAAACAAAGAATATTAAATCTTCCATCTTCTCATTTTCAGTTAATTTTTATATGTCCATGTTCATCCTACACTCTCTAGCAGTCTTAAAATTGCCTAATAACAAGAAAATTAAATTCTTCATGTTGAATTTCTATTGTAATGAGAAAAACTTAACCCGTAGATGATCTGTAAAATTGACAGTAATAACTAAACAATTTATCTTCAGTTTAGGAATTCAAATCAGCTCTATTCTAAATCCACAGAAATAAAATAATAAACTGCATTAGTAAAAACACCCTCCAATACTCAATTCTTGATTGCCATTATGACCAGCTATTGCTTGTATTTCTTAAGCATCTAACATTTTCTTATATCATCTCTACATGTTTGGAGGCAGAGGAACCCACAAACTGTTTTTTTTATATTGATAATTAAAGATATATAAAGATATATTTTAGAATGGTCTTGAAATAAGAAAATAGTTCTCTATATAATATCAGTGATCCTTCTGTGTCTTTTGAATATTCTTAGTGATTGTATAGTGCATGCCATGGGCTTCAGCCCTTTGCCTGCTAGTCTACTTAATTCACAAATATATCTTATATCCTTTACTCTCATCAAGTTTAAGGGCCATGTCACCAGATGCTTATAGAAAAAACAAACAAAAAAAAAACCCCAAACCTTCTTGTCATCTGCTGTCACTTCCAACTCGGTCTACCTAAAAGTGGATTCATCTTATATCCTTTACTCTCATCAAGTTTAAGGGCCATGTCACCAGATGCTTATAGAAAAAACAAACAAAAAACAAACCCCAAACCTTCTTGTCATCTGCTGTCACTTCCAACTCGGTCTACCTAAAAGTGGATTCTTTATAATTTCCTTTTATAATATATATCTGAATGTCCCTATTCTTACTAATGGCGCCATCTTCTTTCTGAAACCCCAGAGATTTCTAAAAGATAGAGAGACAGAATGATGGCTAAAGTATGGACTCCTTCATCCATTACCAGCCTTAACTTCTCTGTTCCTCAAGCTCCTCCTCTGCAAAATCAGGATGATGATAGTATCTCCCTAATAATGTCATAGAAAAGATTAAAAGAGTTAATACATTTAAAGTACTTCAAAAAGTGCCTGACACATGGTAAGCCTCCATAAATGTTTGTCATTACTATGGTCTCTCCTCTTTCATATCAACACACTTAGCAAAGTCTTAAAAAATGACTTTCACATCTACTTTAACCTTTCTATCCCCACAGCTATTTTCCTATTCAGATCTTTTTGCATCTATCCACTTCCTTATCCCAACCATGACTTATTCATTTACTTATTTATTTTTCTGAATATTCAATGAAAAATTACAATGTGCCAAGAACTGTTTTGGGTCTTAGGACTACAATAGAGGCCAAAACAGACCCGATCTCTGCTCCCATGGAACTAATGGTCTATTGCAGGTCTCAAGAAAATATGATCAAGGACTAAATAGAGCCCAATACCTGTTTGTGTAAATAAAATTTATTGGAATACAGCCACAACGTTTTTTTATGGCTGCTTTCAACAATGACAGTGTTGAGTTATTGTGACAGCTTAGATGGCCCACAAAGCAAAACTACATACTGCCTAGCTGTATTAGTCCATGTTGTGTTGCTATAACAGAATACCTGAGACTGGGTGATTTATAAAAAAGAGAGGTTTATTTGGCTTACAGTTCTGGGACAGCTGCATCTGGCACGGGCCTCAGGCTGCTTCTACTCATGGTGGAAAAGTGGCAGGCAGCCGGCGTGTACAAGCAGATCACATGGCGAGAGGAAGCGAGCAAGCGAGCGAGAGAGAGAGAGAGAGAGAGAGAGAGAGAGGTGCCAGGGTCCTTTAAACAATCAGCTCTCACAGGAACTAATAGAGCGAGAACTCACTCATTAACCCCCCCTCCCCCA